>NC_092181.1:13153462-13420962 GCF_043641665.1 Enoplosus armatus | reverse complement strand
GCGTAATATCCTCTAAACACAGGCACGAGTTCTCAAGGAGATATGAGAGAATGCAAACAAATCAGCTGCTCTTGATTTCCTTCAGTGGGACCGGGAGACGCAATAACAGCAGCCTAAGCAGATCAATATCGCGCATATGGGCAGCACGCGTCCATGCGGCGCCCGTGCGAGAGGATCTGCTGCCAATTAATTTTAATTAATGGAAAGAAAGAGGAAACTCGATGCGGACCTCTGCCTCATACTACCAGGCTTGGAAAATGATCTGTGCTAAATATGCAGGAGGGCTGTTGGACTTATTTTGCGGAGCAAAATCAAATAGACTATTGATTAGGAAATGTCTCCCGAAGCGTTTAAAACTCCCAGATGCCAGAAAGGTCAAGAGGAAATAAAAAAGGAACAGACATGAAAAAAAAAGAAAGACAGAAGCGTTTAAAGCGCAGCACTATTTTGCAGCCACGGCTTCTGACTCTGTTGCAGTAATAAAAAGAAAATGTGATGAAATATAGTTTTTGACATTTGAGCTGCTCTCTTGTTTCTGACAACTATAATCAGTCAGAAAACATATGGAGGTCTGGTCAGAAGGCCTGAAATAATCCACGGAGCTCGTCGAATCACACACGGCTCTGTTTAAGGAACGGGACGATTACAATTTCTCTGCTTCATCACATGTGACATATATAGGACTAATATTGTCTCAAAAAGAGTCAGTAAAAAAAAAATACGAATATGATATTATCCCAGAACATACCAACTCCGAGAACGAGAGGAGGGCGGCAGGCCGTGACCTCTCTGCACCACTGAAACATCCGACCTGCAGGCCTCAAGATAAACAGCCGCGACTTCATGATGCAAAATCATTTCACGTTGTAAATGAATGCGTAGACATTATACAGCATAAGCCTGATGATTAAGTTTCTTGCACTGTATGACTCCTGACTAACTGGAGTTCCTGAAATCAGACAAAAAAAAACATTGCCTCCTGACAAAAACTCACGTTAAAAGGTCAAATTCAACTTGGGCTTTAAAGGGGAGTTTCATTGGTAAATACTGAAAGGTAAAATACTCTTAAATAATCTTATGTGCGTAATCTAGACCCGCTGTCTAATGTGAGCCGAGCGGCAGACAGGAAAAACGGACGTGCGGCGGCCTGAAGCTGCAGCTCTGACCTGTTAACTCTGCAGTGGCTCAACTGAATGTTTGAAAACTTAAGCTTCATTTAAAACGAGAACTTTAAATATGTTCTCATATACAGCCGGAAAAAGCGCGGCGCTGCAAGAGAAACCCCCCAAAAAAAGGTCAGTTATGACTTGACCTTTGCTGTTGTGAGCTGTTACACGAGGTTGTTTAATTTACAGATACAACTATCCACACACAGGAACAAGGCAAATCCAGCACACAAAGAAAATATACTCACTGTGACATTAAGAAAGAAACACCAGGCCTGTCTCACTCAAAACTACTCAAAGGACAACATGACCCAGGATATTCATTGCGTAGGCATTAATCAATTAAGGATGATTTTTTAGTTGATATTCTGTACAGTAATATAATATTAAGGGTGACTCAACTCTTTGAGCTGATAGAAAAGATAAGTCTAGACTTTTCTGCATAGTGCCAGGAGTGCGTACAGGGGACGAGGCCCGAAAGGTCAAAACTGACTCTATTATTGTGTATTTAATTACAGAAACCTGGTCTGAATACTCAGAGTGGATCTCTTAATTATATAATATATTTTCTGATATTGTTTCAAGACTTGTAAAACAAAAACAAAAAAATGACACTTAATCACCTGTATACAACTTCTAAGTGAACCATTAGGCTACCACAAACAGCCTTTGAAATTACGCACCTCGGGATGAAGCGAGATTTTCCTTTCACGGTGAGTGAACCTCCATCTATGCTCTCGTCAATGTAACAGCCATGTAATTAAAGTCAGTTAAAACAGTAGCTTTATTGCTTCTTGAAAAACTGTAGCCGGACAATGCATTTTGTGATTAACCAAACTGCAGCCATGCAGCTCGGACTCTCCACACAACACACGCCCACCCTTCCCTCTGTCGCCTTCAGGATGTCAAAAAAAAAAAAAGTTAGTTTAATGTCAAAAATGCGGCTGCCGAAGCGGAATAAACTAAACGAGGTAGAGTTATGAACGCGTCCACTGTGACCCTAAAAGCCCCCCAGCGCCGACCGCGGCTGAAGACCGGCAGACCTCCGTAACAGCCGCAAGTCAGAAGCCCTCTTTCATATAAAACATAAACTGTCCCACAACTCAACGAGCCATATTAAAACTCAATTCGTGGTTTATTGTGTTTGTAGATAAAGCCGATTATTGCCTCAGGGTGACTGTAATTAGTCGCCAACTGTCAGGGCACCGAGCCCTTCTTCCCCTTTCTCCAACCTCCGTTTTATATAAAATAGAATTGGGAGAAGCGCCATTTTCTCTCCAAACCATGCGCAATGAGACGCACAAGAAAGCCCGTTGGAGGAGTGCCATTAAAAAGAAAGGGGGAGAGAGCGCGAGAGAGGAAGAGAGCGAGAAAGAGTGGTGGTGGTGGTGGTGGTGGTGGGGTGGGGGTGGGGGGTGGGGGTTAAACATTATCGGGGAAAAGAGAGCAGAGCTGGAAAAAGATCCTTAAAACGCAACAAATGACAAGCAGCACGGCAGACAACACAACACTCTAACCACAGCAGAAACAAACCGGAGGCGCACTGTACCGGAAAAAAAAAAAAAGAAAAAAAAAAGCAACGAAGAGGAGCATGGAAAATAAACGGCGACTTTCTTTTTCCATACCTGTGTCAAGCAGTAAGGGGAGTACATGGTTGTGTCTAGAGATGAAAATTGGAGTTGTTGATAATAAAGTTGGATGGAGGTTCGCTGCGGTGCCGCATTGCAAAGCCGCTGTGGCTCGGTCCAGGCTGTAACCCCGCCTCACTCACAGTGAAAGCTCCGCAACAACTTTAGGGGAAAGTTTTTGCTGCTCTCTCTCCCTCCCTCCCTCTGTTTCTCTAACTCTCCCTCCCTCTCTCTCTCTCTCTCTCTCTCTCTCTCTCTCTCTCTCCGTCCCGGCTTGTCTTTCACATCGACACGAACCTAACTGCATTTAAAATTATCATCGGCTTTTTATAGTTAAAAAAAAAAAAAAAAAAAAAAAAAGAGAGAGAAGACAATCAGCGCTTCGATAAAACCCCAGAGAGGAATCGCACGAGACACGGTATCGCTGCAGTACAGTAGGGGCTTACAGTGGTACTCAGTGGTGAGTTCAGTCCCCTCAAAGTATTTTATAAAATTCATATGGCATATCTGTAATATTTCCATAACATTTCCATCTGGACGCACAGTCCTGCAGGTGTATCTGTAGCTTACATTTATTCTCATGTGTTGTGAGGGAATCATTGTTCCTGCTTTCCCTTAGTATTTAGTCATAATTATGCCACATTTGCTCTTAATGTCTTGTTGATATGAAGAATAATACGAAATTCAGATGTCTATCCATCTATAGATAGATATATAGATATCTAAGATGATCGATAATAAGATAAGAAAGCCAAAGCTCCAGTTTAGACACATTCACCAAAGATTTAGTTTTTTTCATTTACATTTTTGCCTCCCAACTGATTTTGTTATTCAGTGGTGAGTTAACAGTGACTTTATGGCTTTATGGTATTTTATTGCTTACAATACTATTTATCATCTAATCATCTAATATTCCAAAGAAACCCTGTTTCATTGCTATGTTTAAAGAGTGTTTCTAGAGCATGCACATAGCATATTTTTGACTTTGCATTATGAATCTTAAAAAGCTTTAGCAATGAGTACAGAGCAAACTGACTGAGGAGGCAGATTTCCTCATAATTATCTCTTTCAACTTTCGTATCCTCATTTGCTGTTGCACAAAATACAGAAGGAAGCTCAAAGTGTGACCAAAATAGAAACAAAGGTTTAAAATTTACAACTGAGATTTTTTGCTGCATGTGTTTTGCCGGCCCGTCAGCTGCAGAGTGACACAAAGCTTTCAGCACACAGTAAACTAATTCAAGGGTATGTAAGTGGAAGGGGCCCCATATTCTTAACTCGAGCATTTGCTATTGTAAATTAAAAGTGTGCAGTGGACAAAGTGTTCGATGCGGCGGAAACATCGGCTCAAATGTGGGCCAAAGTTGTTTAATTCATTTTACAAGGTGTCAGCGTCAGATTTGAGGCCCGGCAGCTTCACTTTGGGCCGAGGACGGTCATAGCCGCACAGTTTGAACATGAGAAGCTCCCCGTCTGAAAGTTATAACAAACTGCATTATATTTCCTATTGAAGGAGCATTCAAATATTCTTAATATTTCTGGGGTCCTCCTGAATCCCCTCAAGAAACTAAACAAGTCCATTACAGCAAGTTGTACATTTACTATCTGAATGTTTGTAATTTATTCAGCTGTGAAGCCCCTCGGATTCCTGTTTTTCTCCTTTATAACCCAGCCCAAGTCATATTCTCGTGTACTGTATATGTATACTGAGACAAAAGATACCTGAAGTTGGACAAAACCAGTTTCATTGTGTCTTCTATTGTATGGAAGCGATACACTCTGTTTCTAATCAGGCTTGGCTTCATCCTGGCTCGCTCCCTGCTCCTCAGCCTAATCAAACTCATATATGCAGGCAGAGTGCCTGCAATTATACATAAGCCCCTGCCTTGTGCATGTGTGTGAGTGAGAGTGTGTGCGAGCATTGTGAGAGTGTTTGGAAGTGTATGTGTGTGCCTTACAATTCTGTATGTGCGTATGTCTGAGTGTGTGTGTGTGTGTGTGTGTGTGTGTGTGTGTGTGTGTGTGCAAGGGTGCGGTTTCGGGGGGTTGAAGTCACCCCAGTGCTCGAATGCCAAGTTTTTCAGGGGGATATGAAGCTGTGCAGCTTTACGAGACCTCAGCCTATGTAGGATACTTAGACACTCACACCACAGACACACATGCATATAATATACACACATACACGGACACACACATATATACGTACACCGCCACAAATGTCTTGTGGTCACAGATATGCTGGCACAGGCAACTAGAAAAAGGATTAGATTCAGAAAACGGGGAAAAATACTAAATAAAAGTGCATGAAAGTGAAGCATATTGAGGTGTAGTCTATTCCTTTCCCATAGTCTCTCCTCTTTCCAAACCACACCCCAACACGGCACAGGCCCAAACCCCAAAGCCTTTGTGTGCTCCCTCGCTTTCCCTCTTTCTCTTTCTGTCTGCCCCCTTTTTCTGTTTCTCAGTGGTTCTTTTTTAGTGACCTTTTTCCTTTTTCTATCTTATAATCTTTTGCTGCCCCCCCCCCCCCCCCCCCCCCCCCCCTCTCTCTCTCTCTCTCTTTCTGCCGTCTTAATCACACACACACACTGTCCCTTTCGTCTGTCTGACTTTACTGGCCGTCTTTGTCTCTGGCTGCAGCCTGGGCAGAGACGACCGTCTCAGTATTCAACGCAGACGCTTGGCTGTAACAAACAAACTATAGCAACCACAGGAGTTACAAAACACTGACGCTCTGGTTTTCTTTCCAAACTCTCTCTCTATCTCTCTCTCTGCCCGTGATCAAACGCGTCCTGTCTGACCATCACCTATGAAAGCCCCTCGAGCGCACAGGGCTCTAGTGGTTTCTGAGTTTGCCATTAAAAAGCGCACGAGAAAACCATATGGTGTGTCTAAAGTTAGCATGTTGTGGTCTCCCATTGACACACAGCGCTGCCCATATACTTGCTGTTTACCATCGCCTGTGGCTAGGCCATTAAATATTGAAAGTGATGTAGCATACTGATACTGCCATTAGCATGCTGAATGTGTGAGACAGGTGGTTGAGGCTGCCTTTCAAAAAGGCAGGAAATATGTGAACGGAAAATGTGTGTAACTGTACCGTTTACTACGCCGTACAGTGTAAATATTGTTTGAGTAAGCTGTTTATGTGTGCTCTGGGAGGGAGCACGCCAGTCAAATGCATACAGGCATATGCAGTCAGAGAGAAATGGCTGACTGGCCGTTATGGCTAACAAGCATATCATACACAGTGTGGATCCTGGAGACTCTATGGATCTGTTTGCAATCTGAGTGTGTGTGCAGAGCAATGTGTTATGCCTGCTGCTTTTTATGTGTTTACTGTGTGCAATAGCTGCATATATACATTTTACTCAACTGGTTTGGATTACTCCCTTTGAACCGTGTTTGTATAATCCACAGGAAGAAAACGTATAGAGTTATTTTTGCAGTCTGATGTCATCATTTCTTAATTTAAGCGGTAAATTCAACATGTCAGGTTACAGCGCACAGGCCAAAGGAGCAGTTTTCCAGGCGGTCTAACGGTTGCCTATAAACTCAAACATGTGCCATTTTTGCAAACAAATGGAAATGACCACATGCAGAACATAAGTGTCCTGCAAGAAATCGTGTATCTTTAGTTTTATTTGATGTTTTACATTTTGCATTTTATTTTTTTAAACTGGCGGCTGGCTTTGTCCTCCATGTGAGGAAAATGTGTCCGGACAAAATCAAACTCCTGCTGAGAATACTGCTTGTAAAAACACATTGAGAAGTTGACATTTTGAGGAAATGTAGTGTTTTTGCAGGACGCTGTTGTCACACGTCAGCACAGTCGACACATGAGTTCAGGACATCCATGATGACATGAGGGAGATTTTGCAGGAAGTGGATGTATGAGCATGCTAACAGGCATATTGTCAACACTCAAAAAATGTGTGTGTATTTCCTGGACACATTAACCCCAGAACCTTTAATTCAACATCTGAAGAATGAAGATAATATAGTGGTTAACATCCCTGTGGTGAAGTCTGACCCTGAAGAAATTATTCTGCAACATGCATCTTTTGTACTCTGAATGCTCTCCTCCTCTCAACTGTGGCAAATCTTTATAAAGGAAATAAAATAGATTATTTCTAATGAATGGACTGAGCTTGTTTGTGTGTCCAGGAAATAAATCTTTGAAACATCAACATGACAAGGACAGACGTAGAGAGCTTGTAATGTGTGTGTGTGTGTGTGTGTGTGTGTGTGTGTGTGTGTGTGTGCCTGTGTGTTTATATACCCTATATGTATCAGACACGAGGAAACATTCAGGCATCCCTGGGCCTCTAGAAGGATCGTCGTTCACCAGGTAGGTGTCAGTAGCCTAAAACAAAAAACAAAGAGATGGTTATTTATTAAAATGTTATCAATGAAATAGTACAGTGATCTTTCTTAATATTAATGACTCTCTTAGGAAACAGATCTCAATTGTTTTTTGCACTAAGGCACCAGAAATTCAAGCGTTTCCTAATTTAGTGGCTGCTTGAACCTGTTGCTTTATACGAGGTTCCAGTAAAAACTTGCAATGAATTTGGGGACCAGCACAACATATATTACATACACATATTAAAACATTTTGCACCAACATTTGAATCATTTAATTTCACTCAGCATTTACCAAAATACAATGTTATATCTGACATTTGTTGTTAACACATGTTAAGCTAAATCAGTCCAAAAGAAATAATGCAGATAAAGTTTGCAATTTCACAAAATTCTGAGAATTTATGAAAATCAAAAAGGACATTTGTGACCAATTGTGTCCCGAAGTCACCCCGATCAAACATGGATTTTCTTGCTTCCCCTTTGTGAGATGACCCTTAAATGTACCTGTACTACATGGGACAGTTTTACAACCCCTACTGGTTTCATTTCTCCACAGAAAGCGCAGCGCCTGCTAACAACTCCTGCACTATACACCCCCAGCCAGACTGTACGTACCAGCGTGCATGCATGCATGTGTGTGTAAGTGTGCTTTCAGGAAGCTTCATTTGTATTCTAAGTCAAGCAGGCAGGCAGGCAGGGTTCTGGCAGGGCCCGGAGCTGTGAAATGGGCTCTCCTTGCAGTTCTGCCGTTGATTGGATCAACCTATCCCACTCTACTTAGCCGAAGGGAGCCCAAATCCCACAGCCACTGTGCCGTTCTGTGAAATCCTATTTCATTTCACAACTTTAACGGATAAAAAAGCATGCACACACGCTTGTGCCAGCCCGAGACCCCATGCCACATTTGTTTAGCTGAACAGGAGCAGAGAGAAAACAGTGTATCTGGTGTGTGGAATCATTTAAATGCACACACATATAGTCTCACCCTCTTGAAAATATAATCACCTGCACCTATATCCATTTTTTTTTCCACACCCATGTGCTCTCGGCCTCGCACACAAGCAACAAACACAAGCACACGCACACACCAACGCACACGTGCATGCCACTTACGCAGACACACAGACACAAACCCCATAATAAGAGCCAGACATTGGCAGACCACACAGCCCTGAGTTGTGGTGAAAACAAAGGCTATTCATATCCTTCGCAATGAGAGGTCTGTACAGCTAACTCTCTTTCTCCATCTCTCCCCCGTCTCTCCCCTCAGCTTTTTATTACAGATAATCTGCACTCGCAAACCTTCCATTTTTCTGCAATTGTGCGATTTCTAATCATCTTTATTAGTCCATAAACATGTTTTTTTTATTTCTAGTCTCTTTTTATAGCCGAGGCCTCCAGCTCCTTAAGGGGGCAACACAGTGCCCATTGTTGAGTCTCAAGAAGAGGATGAAGCCAGGAACGGAGTGAGAGAGGGCCTGCTGATAAGGCTGCAAAGCATTATGGGAATGGGGTAGCAGAGTTCCTCAGATGCACACATACACATACATGCTCACATACACAAACACACACACTCACACACACACAAGACAAAAATGCAAACACTCAAAGTCTGCCAGGCCACATGTGTCTGATAATGAGATGATGCATCTGATTGGCTGGCGGTCAGAATAATGGCTTGTATCCACAGCACCTGTGTGGGGGTCCGCACCAGCCTGCTGACTACCAGCAAGCGGACCACAATGCATCAGGTGTGCTGGAGCCTCTGTGATTGGCTGTCCCTGGCCAGAAACAGGGTCAGGTGCACCGGCAAGCCTCCTCTGATTGGTTGAGCCAGACCCAAAAAAGCTGTGGGTGGGAAAGAGCTGTTTTCATTGGCTGCCGCTGCCTCATTCTGCTGGTGAATGGGTGTCTGGGAGGATGGCACTGGGACAACTGGTTCAACTGGGAGTGTGTGAGGAAACATACTAACTATTTGAGAATATCTCTGCACATAAGTAGCCCTTCATATCCAGAGAATCTCGATATCACTCACTTGACACAAGGAGCTCTTTAAAACAACGTGACACACACAAAAATACAAAAACTGAACTCCAACAAAATTATTATTTGCTCTCATTTCATATTAACCAACCAACAAAGAAGCATTTAAATGCCCCTCTTTATGTCGTCAGCCAAAGAAACAGGTGTTGATGAACCTCCATCCCATTGTGCAACAGTGAATAACATGAAGCTAATGAATAGGCTAAGCTCTGTACCTGCCACTGGGGAGGCCAGAACATACTGACTCCCTTTGTAGTAAACCCCCCAAAAACTCCAGGCCCCCAAACACTCTCTCCTGCAGCAGTGTATGAATTATATATTGTACTATATATATAGAACATATGCCCGGCCCATATGGCCAGCCCTGAGCGAAAAAATCTCAAAGCCCTCCTTAATTAACATTTTAGAGGGAAGATTCGGAGGCGGGAGATTGAGTCAGTGACCTATTTGGAGTCCATCATCGCCCAATGCAAATGTGTTAATTGAGACAGATTTTCCCACTCCACAAATATGTGGAGTAGGAGATGCGATGGCGGATTTTTTTTTTTTTGTCTGAGCCATCTGATCTAAGTTAGGGGTATAGGATCTGTTTTAAACTGACAAAAGAAGACACTTCTCTTTCACTTTCTCCCTCACTATCTCACACAGTCTTTCCTTGGCTCGCTCGCTATCTGTCTCTCTCTCTCTCTCTCTCTCTCTCTGGGTATATGTGTTGACGACCATATGGCCAAATTCTTTGGAGGTGAGATCTCCGAAACCTGCTCACACACTCACACATGTACTCACGCACACACACCTCCACAGAGCTTTGTGTATGAAAGACCCTGATGGTGGAATTTGTTCTCAGATGGCTCCATTTTAAAGCACATGAATGGCAACATATCAATGATCCTCCTCTCTGTCTTTCTGTCTCTCTGTATCGCACATTTGCAGTTACACACACACACACACACACACACACAAACACACACACACTAATTCACCACCTACACACAAAAACTTACACTGCTCACACACCTGGTGCAGTCCTCTCCTTGTTTCCAGAGAGCATTTTATTCTGGCTGCTGCACAATCATCAACCACGGCCGCTATCAGCGCTGTCAGTCCATCTTTTTCAAAAACCATAATTATTATCACCACCATTGTGTCTTAAATGCGTTTTTTATCATCATGATTTGGTGGCTGAAAATAACACTGCCAAGTTTAAGGCACAGGATGAAAATGGGGGGATGGGGAGAGAGAGAGAGAGAGAGAGAGAGAGAGAGAGAGTGAGAGAGTCCAGCCAACCTGCGTGAGATGGCAACCACTTCAAAGACGCCGGGCAGCACCGGCGATCTGTTCCACGGTGTGTGAGGGGTGTATGAAAGGCAGAAATGGCCGCCGTGTGAGTCCCTGCCAAAGCTACCTCGGGGAGAAATGTTGGAAAAATACAATTTTTCACACAGCCATCTCAGGGGGGTGAAGGGAAAACGGGGAGAATAAGAAAGAAGATGAAAAACTGAGGGGCTGCATTAAAAAAAGAAGGATAGATGGATGGCTGAGCAGAGTGGGGCTAATTATTTCACTCCACTTGTGGGTCCTGAAGGTTTTGTTGGGTCAGAAGTACAGCCAAGACGCAGTGCTGAAGATTGCATTTGGCTTAATTGTGCAGTTGTGTTTTACACAATAGTAAACGGTGGGATTCTGGAGAAGGCATAAGGCACACGGTGTGAACAGTTTCTGCTAAGGAGGCCTGACGGCAGGAGGCAGGAGCACAATATAATTTCAGATGACTTAAGCAAAAAACATTCAACTTATGTGGGAAATTCAACCGTGTGTGTGTGTGTGTGCAGTTCAAATTAAATATGCTTAGATGCAAATCAGAAGGTGAGGTGAAACTACTGAGTCCCTGATGTGAAACTATGTCAGCCCTGACAATAGCCATTCCGACTCCACGTAAAGAAATACATCCTTTCACCAAAACTGTTATGGCGAAACAAGTTTGAACAGAGCACACATTGTGACACACCCCAAGACTTGCTTGGCCTGGCACCTCGCCTGTCAACTACTGATCTTGCTCGACAGGCTGGCCTTTAGATAACACCATGCCAATTGTAACACTGAACTTTCCCGGGCTGCAACATTTCTCCGCCACACTGCTTGCACCATACGCCGCCTCCGTACACTAGGTAACCCAACGCCACTGGCACCTCTTTTCCTACATGGATCCCTATTCAAGCTTTTTTAATGGCCAAACCACACTCAGTTAAGGCCTCGCCGCACTAGCTATGTGCATTTAACAATGAGGTTAGGGCTGGTACAATCAGCCCTTTGTGTCACACAAGGACTGATCCATGGGGAGATTTTCTTGTGGTTATGGTTCTAATACGGCAGAGTTTACCACAAAGACCAGGAAGCATAGAGTTACATTACAAAACACACACACACACACACACAGTATGACTCAATAAAGCAGCGTGGTGTTGAGCTCGTGTAAAATGCCTCACCCACTTCCAACTCAACTCAAATGATACTGATAAAAATGTATTTAATAATATGGTACGGTTCACGCCCACCTCCCAGCTTGGCACCAATAACAGTCTTGGCTTTGATTTGACTGACAGGTTCAGTGGTTGGCAGGTTTTTTTCTCTGCAACAACTGCAGCACAACCAACTGTGAAATTATAGGCCCACAATCAAAACAAAATGAGGACTGTGATATCACTGCCAATTATGAAGCATTGTTTGATAGTTCGTTCACCTTAAGAAATGCAGACAGATGATTGGACAGCCGGTATCACAAATCACGTGTGGCCTGCAATTTGGCCTGTCCGTGCTGTTGCAGGTATGACTGGATGTCAGCAAAACTTTTTTTTGGCAGGTGACCCCCGATAATAACGTTATGTAACACTGATATTTAAAAACACATGAGAATATCACATCCAGCTGATGTGACAGAGTGTGCTGACAATGTGTCATTCGTCTGTGGGACAGAAATCAAGTTGCTCCTGTAAAGTTGTTTGATGAGCAGAAGCAGACTCATAGATGCTCTGAATAATATTACTGCATACAGGACTCTTTGGCTTTTTGTTGATGACACTGAATGTCCCCTCCAGTCTGAATTTGAGACAGCGTTTTCTGGACAACATAAAGATATATGAGTGTGTATCATATATATAAATAAAACTGAATAAACAGCAGTAAATGACAGAAGTTTTCATTCACATAAGTTGTATCAACTATTGCACATATCTTGCTGTATTACTGATGATCCGTTATGTGTGTTGTGTTTATTATTATTTTTAATGTTTTTATTGTGTTTATTGTCTCTATTGGTGAGACAAAGACATTGGCTTTTCAAAAATGATATCCAGAAAGTGTTTCACTCTATATAAACCATCACATTTTATTTATATGTCAAATACAGGACGTGCTGACCTCAGAGGACCACTGAGTTGCTGTTTTTGTTTAATAGTATTAATACGGTCAACTGTGTTTAAAGAGTTATATTATTGGTGCAATAGGACTACTGTGTTGCTTAAAAAAAAAATCAGAATATTTTCTGATGATGTGCATACTGTATTCTTCCCTTCTGAAGTGTCGTATTTCTATGTTACTACCAAAACTTTCTCAGAATATTTTAGGTCATTCTTAAACAAATCAACCATGTGAGTTCTGTCAAATTACAAAACACATTGTGGCACCTTTACTGTAATCTCTTGAGTTGATGATGAAGATCAATTATGATATAGGTCACAATTTTAGGCCATTACAATTATAATTTTAGGCCAATTATAATTCAAAAGCTTTGAACTGCAGCATGTTAGAGACTGTTTAATGTCAATAATATAATCATAATGTTCCTTTGCTTCATAGTAATCATCTGATGCACTGAAAGCAAATGAAAAGAACAAAATCTAAATGCCTACAGGAAAATATAATATGTATCCCTCTAAATGCTGCAGGATTTAAAAAGATAATTAGATCATCATCATCATCCAATCAGAGATTCCTTCTTTCTATTTTCTGATCAGCATTAAATGGAGGTGCTCGTATTCACGCTGCTTTCGTTATGAAAGCACTCTCAGCGCTTGTTCCGGGGGGCACAAAGACAGCCTGTGTGTCACCTCACCTCCCCACCCCCTTGTAGTCGCTATAAAGTGTCATCAACTACGCAAATGAAGTGCCCATTGATAAAAACAAAACAAACAAACAAAACAAAAAACCCCAGCAGCAGCCGCCTCAGACAGAAGACACACAGTCCGAGTGCAAGGTGGAGGACGGTGCAGCAACCCTGCGCCACACGGACGTATAAGATGTTTGCAGAATATCATCATCATCATCATCATCATCATAATGATGATGAAGACCGCCCACATACTATCCTCTTTATACTCGCCCTTCAGATCTCCTCAGTCTGCGGTCGCATGTGTGTGTTTTATTCTGTTTGATCTGAGCAGCGCGGGAAGATCAGCCTCCACTTTGTCAATCGGTGTCTACAGGGCCACTCAAACGCCTCTGCAAACAACTCAGCCTGCACACTGTTAACCCACCAGAGAGGCTAAATCAATTTCAATCAGGAGGCAGATTTCCCATATTATATCAGAGACACAAATTATTGCGGCGTTATTGTGTCTTTGAGGGAGGTTTGAGGAAATTGCGTGCAAATGCGAGACATTTTTATACTTAAAAAAAAAACGTAAAGCTGCATTAAAATACATTGTTGGGATAGTAAGTAATATGGAACAATCATCATATCAAATGTTTTTGGTTAATCAAAACGAGTTTAGGTACCTTTTAATTAGGAAAATTGGCATAGAAGCAAGGTGATTATACTTATAGACTCATAACACACACATACCCCCCCCCCCTCTCTCTCTCTCTCTCTCACACACACACACACACACACACACACAGGTGTATCGTCATCTATGGCCTCACACTCCACAGCCAACTCTCACTCTGCCTGTCCAACAAAGTCCTGATCTCTCACAAAGAAATTAAAAACCTAAAAAAAAAAAAAAAAAACACCCTGCAGGGATGCAGTTAAACACAAGCAATGTTTGGTTTACTTTCAGTCCTATAGGCTTTACCCTATAGACCCAACAGAGGGGAACTATTGAGTTACACAGCACGTACCATTATAGCGTGGGGAGATCTGCCAACCCTCTCAATGCCCCATTTTCCTTTAAAAGTTCAGCTTCCAAAAAAAGTGAGAGAGGGAGAGAGGGCTGAGGGAGGAAGACTTGGTCTCTTCGCTGTTGCCGGAAGCACAAAAAAAAAGGACCTTTAAACAAGTCGGCCGTAGGCCCAGATAGAAAAAAAAACACGCTCTTTCAAAAGTGGGTCCAGTCTGCGAGAGATAGAAGGAAAGCAGGACAGCAGCTCCGAGCCCTCCGTCTACCGCCGTTTGGCCTCAGATGCGTCCATGTCCAGCAGCAAGAAGTCAGGGAGACGTCTGCGTCAAAGTCCCGAGGTGCGTCCTTCAGCGGGCAAACTTGTCCAGCAGATTGGGAGACGCTAAAAAAAAAAACTCCCCAGAAACAATATTCATAACACGATAAAAAAAAAAAAAAAAAAAAAAAATGAATGGACGGGAGAGGTGATGCAAAGTAAGTTTTGTTTATGTTCTTTTTTTTTTTTCTTCCGTGTGCAGCCTTTGCAGTCAGGCGGCTTCTGTCTCCAAAACGTGTCCAACAGCGGCTGTCTCCTGCGCCGCGCGTCCGATCTGTTTTACCCTCGTATCTCTCTCCCTCGCTCTCCCTTTCTCTCTCTCTCTCTCTCTCTCTCTCTCTCTCTCTCTCTCTCTCTCTCTTGTTCCAAACACACACACACGCTCACACGCGGTGTTACACACAAAACGGGGGGACACCCCTGGTCCCTCGCCGCCGCCGCCGCCGCCGCCGCCTCCTCCTCCTCAAAAGCTGACGAGATGAAAGAGCAGCTTGCGTTTTTGCTTCTTCAAATCGCGGCAGCCTCGCCGGCAGCAGAATGCCTGCACAGCGACACGTAGTCGGTCCGGGCTTCGGCGGGGATCTGGATGCCTCGGTGCGTAAAATGGAAGCTCTCGGTACGCTCCGGCAGCGACGACAGATAGCCCACACTTCCCTCCCCAAAAAAAATATCAGCCACTAAATAGCTCACCTCACCAGCGTGCGACCTGTTCACACACACACACACACACACACAAACACACACACAAAATAGACGGGGAATTAGGGCAGTTGTTTACAGTGAAGGTGGTGGGGGGGCCCGGTGCTTCAGCCGGCAGCGTCGAACTGGTGAATTATTAGGTGAATTATTAATAAAGCGAGCGGTGTGCAGTCTGTCGCGGAGAGAGCGCAGCGGCCAGGGGAGCAGCTGGGGCTTTAGGAGAATTAGGAGGACCAGGGGCTAAATCACGGACGGCGGGGATTAGGGCTGCACTGGCTCCTACCTACCGCCTGCACGTACTGTATATTCAGAGTGGCACTGTGGGCACGGCTGGGTACGACCCGAGCTGCTCCCACTCTGATTTCCGCACTTTTTTTTTTTTTTTTAAAAATGTTGCAGTCTGCAGAGCAAAGATCAAGCGACAAAGAGGGCCAATAGGTTCATTAAAAGGAGAAAACGAGTGACCTTAAAGCAAGTGGTCTCCCTGTGCACATGCAGCTGATCACCTTTACTAACATGTAAAAAAAAAAAAAGCCTTTGTCAGTTATCCTGTCACACAGAAACTCAGCGGAGACGAGGAGGTTCAGAGGGTTGCTGAAGGCAGGACTTGGTAGAATTACGCGCGAGGTTCATGTTGTTATAATGACGGCAATGACGGAATCTTGCAAGCTTTAACTTTAAAGCTTTTTTTTTTTTTTCTTTTTCTTTAACACTTCACTACCACAGATTTATTGTCACAGTGACTCCCAACAGAATGACGCAGTGAAGCAACAGGATTAAATGTGACTGAGATATTACAAAGTACAGACATATTGTAAGCCATAAAAGATCTGACTTTGGGGAAATAACTCCACGACACGAAATTTGCTATTATTCTTTTACTGCAAGTGCTTTTGGTTGTGGGATAGAGGCCTGCAGCAGCAGCAGCAGCAGCAGCCAGGAGCAACAGACACACACGAGGACATGCTCTCTGACTATTTAGGAAAAGAGCCAAAGGGAAGTTCAAAACGTCAGAGGAGTTTCAAATTAAGAAAGTGAGTTATTCATGTAAACGGTTCATGTCCTGGAACGAAGAGCATCAAGTTGAAGCGTTTTGATATAAATGAGTTTGTCCAGCGGGACGTGTGGGGACACCATGGTGCCCAAAATGGGAATGGCACAAAGAAAAGAGTCTCTATAAAAAAAAAATATGCAGAAGATAAAAGGGATTTCACCAAACCCAAGAAAACATAAAACACTGCAACCTTTTTAGGAAGCATGTCCAAATGAAAAATTAAAGCAGGTTGAATACCCTCGCGCAGCTCCTGGCACCTACAGGTTTAATGACATTTTTAAGTCCATTTCTTTTTCCACATTTCAGGCTTTGCTAAACAAACACAAACGCTTGGTTTAAATCAAGACAACATAAATACTGCCCTTCTTACTACAGATGAATGAAGCAATATAAATCAGCACTGAGCTCGTGTGTCTGCGTGTAAAATGTTCTTGTTTTCAGCTGCGCGTGTGTCGTTATCCGTCTCTTCTTTTTTTTTTTTTAATCAGACAATCTAATGACATTCCTCCAACATGACGGCTCATCAATAATTAAATGTTGACCTCCCCACACATTTGGCCACATCAATTATTCATCCGTAATTGAATTTGTGATTTAAGTTTTTGTTTCAGACTAATTTGGATTATTCACGTTAACATGAGAGTGTGTCTGTGGTGGGATGACACTGGAGGCTTTTGGCGTTTGTCTTTTTTTTTTTTTTAAAGATTTTGAGGTAACGGAGGCCCCGATGGCCCATTTAACCAACAGCAGAGATAAAGATTTGTTGGTGTTATAGTTTTAATGTTGTTTAACGTGGAGGTCAACAAAGACCCTTTAATGAAAAGCTGATGCTGTTAATTAAACTGTAGCATAAAGACAAATAATGTAGTCTAACTTTATCTTCTCAGCTGGATCCTGCAGATTTTCTCTTTGCACATTAACATTAGAGGCCAATTTCTGCCCTAAAGTGAGATTTAATTAAATATTTCGATTTCATTTTGAAAATAAAAATGTCTTACTACACCAATTTCATTAATTTGACAATCTGACATGCTCAAATGTGAGTTTTGTATGTTTTGGGGGTGGGGGCACACGACCACAAAATCCTTCTCTGAATTTGGATTATTTTGAAATAATTTTTAACCACTGATATTATTATTTGTAAGATGAATACTGGCCATTAGTTGGGCACACGAGGCAAACATACAAGTTGCTGTAGAGACAAGTGGGCAGTGTTGTAAAGTTAGTCCATCCACCCAAAAGCAGTTATAATAAAGATGAATGATGAAATGGTTGATGAACATGAAGTCAAATTATTATCAAAATTAATTATCAGTATGCTTTCACACAAAAAATACGAACAGCCAAATCACAGTCTTGATGAAAACTAAACAACAACAATAATAATATTAATAGCCTAATAATAATGCAATAAAATACAGCCTAATTCATAATTCTACACTGTCTGATGATTTATTGATTGAATGACATCAGCCTCAAGCGGTTGTATAATTTTGTCAGTTTATACCATGACCTTCCTAAATTTGTTTAGTCCAGTTTGTTTGAATATCAATTCTTATGTCTTCTTCTTCTTCTTTTTTCTTTTTTTTTTTGCAGATGCTGATGACTGGGAAGCTCGCACGTGCCCGACGGCCTGTTTGGAGAATGACCAGTTGATTGGAAAAACACCAAAATGTGCCTCTAAACCCCGAATAATCCCACGACACGATTTTTTTTCTTACCCCTTAATTAATTTACAAACTACAGTTTGCACAGTTAGACCGCACTGTGCACTCAAGCACGACCGACGGAAGCCCGGATGTTGGAGAAGGCCAGACAGATTTTTCCGCAAGTTTACAGCCTCCACAAGGTAACAAAACTGCTGCCGAAAACATTTAATCACATCGAGCAAACGTGTTTCTACATCGAAAAAAATGTGCAGCTCCGCATCACAGTCGTACAGTCGAAACAGGACATTTGTTTGCAGTCAGGTGTTTATCTGACACACAGTTGACCACCAATCAAACGTGCAGTGCGACGCTTTAACAAGTGAAGCACATTGTAAGAAATGGCCCGCAAACACATTTCTAAAATCGAAAAACAGCAGGAAAATACACTTGCTGCCTCTTATGAGTGCTTTTACCTGCAAAACACATCTGTGAGGAAAAGATGGAATATAAAGAAATATAAACACATTGTCCAGTAATTTAAAAAATGTCACATAACCGCGTTGAGTTTCTTCATCAGGTAAATTTATCATTATGAGGAATTTCTAGAAAATAGGCCTGAAATTAAAACAGAATTACACCCAAACTACATGTGGATCAACAGTATTTAATATCAAATAAAAGCTTAACAGTAATATTGATAATCAACGTGTGGAATAAAAACTGTGAAGTTGTTTGTTAAAACAAGTATAACTTGTGCAATTCAAAGTCTGATCGCCATCACGAAACAATAGGACACAGTATTTGAAATGTGCTCATTAAAAATCTGAACACTGAATCATTAATGCTGGAGCAAACCCACTTGCATTTGTCTATTAATGTGGCTTAAATAATAATTTATACTCCCTTGTCCTGATGCTGATGCACCATATGCTTATAGCAGTTGACCTCGTTTCAATTAGGCAATAGTTGCCATGTTTTTCTTGACATAATGTCGATGAAAATGTGGACTGCCAGTCTAAATCTATTCTGATCCTCCTAAAATCATTTTGTTCATGAAATCGAAACCATCACAACCATTAGATTGTTGGAATAATACTAAAACAGCTCAAATGGTTTTGTCATAAACCCTTGATTTATATTGTCAAAACAAAACAAAAAATAAAGGAGCCACTCTCAGAAAAGTTAGTGCGTTTTGTTCCTTTTAAATGTTTCTTGGAAGAAAACATTAAATCTGAAAAATAAATTCAATTGATCTGTTCCAAAAGTTACAAAACAAACTGCAGGAAAGTTGTTGGCGTGCAGCGGCCCTAATCATGTAAGGCAACGTATAAGCGCCAATTAGGCCGAGCTTTGGGTTAATGAAAGCCCTGAGCGGTGTGTCTCACCACAGCCCCCTAAACCAGCCATTAGTACAGACCACAATGGCTCTGATACCACACTGTTTTAAGACCCAGCATTATGTGGGCAATAAGTTCCCCAAACCTCACTGTGAGAAGAGAAGGGCACATTGTGGGATCAGACAGGCAAAGTTCAGACAACATGGAACGACTGTTTCTAAGTCCTAAATGCTTGTCTGTAAACCCCAAAATGAATCAGGGACATTTTCCCTCAAAATTTCAAGTTTAAATGCTGGGCTGGAATATAGCTGCAAACCAGGATTGACTTGTTGAGAGTAGTTATCAGAGAAGAGACCATGTGATCAGTTTCTGGTCAGTGAACGGCACTGAGGTAAATAATTGTTACAGATAAATATTAATTCTTATCAAAGATGGACTTCATGCCAACACTTGTTTACAAGTTTAGAGGGACGGAGGAACAAAGGTACAAGCCAGCACAGGACTTTAATCTGCAGGTACACGTTTTAATCAAAGAAATTATTAAATAATAAAGTGGGTAATTAGGGTAACAATATAAGGAAACAGCTAATATTATTTTTACAGAGAGAATATGGCTTCAGAAAATCAATCAATGTTTTACACACTCGTCTACGGGGAGCTCAACATGAAAGTTAAATCTTCTATTCTCGGTCTCAAACCCCCCCCCCCCCCCCCCCAGCAAAATCTCAACAGTCTGATTATAATTTATTATTACAAATGATGATGGTGACAATAAACTGAAGCAATATAACTGAACCAAGGTCAAAATAACAAATATAAGAGTTCTAACAAACCCAAGTGAAACAGAAAGATGTCTCTGAAATCTCTAAATATCTAAAATAAAGAAAAAGACAGGAGAGAACAACTTAAAAGAAAATGGCAGCTCACAGCTTCATTGTGCTTTTTACAAAATGTAGATACTTTATCTACAAATTTGCAAAGGTACTCACAGTTAAACTACCAGGGCACTAGGCCTAACCAGACCACACAAAGAACCATGAAGGGTCAATCGAATCGATGTAAGAAATAAAGAAAAGCAAATATAGCAGAGCTGGAGAAAAAGGGTAACTATTATTCCCAACTGATAAGCCAGATTTCAGATTCACAGCTGTGCCAGCAGTACACAAAAGAGCACTGCACAGCTACAAAGTACAACACACAATACAAATAAGAATCAAAGGCCTCAGTCCCGCTGCCACCTATTAAAAGCACTTCACTCTGACTCCTGGCTGTAGCACTATACTGACATCTACTCCCAGCCTGCTCTCACTGCCCTCTGCTGCAGTCAAGTCAGGGGAAAATTAAATACTCACTTGTATACAAAATATACTCTGCGCCGAGACCATATATCAAACTCGGTGCAACAATTTTTTTCCCCTCTCTACAATCTTCATTCCTCTCCCCGCTAAAAGAAATGGCCCGGAGAATTCTGCGTCTCCATGCGAGGAGTGCAATAAGCGGTGGAAAGGGAAGGAAAAAACAAGGCTCTTTTTGTCTGAGGCGGCCAAGGTTTTATCCCCGCATTGCCGAGTGTTGTCTAGCATTACAAATCTCAGCCCTGGCCTGGATGGACACAGGAGGGCTCTGCTGGCCCTGCTCACACTGTCTGCATCCTTTACGCTCTGCCATGCAAATAAACCCAAATGAGAGAGCAGCTGAGGGGGAGAGAGAGCGATGGAGATGGAGGGTTGTTGGAGGGAAAAAAAAAAAAAACGGTGGAAGGAAGGAAGGAAGAAAGAAGGATGGGGTGGCTGCAAAGAGGAAATGAAGAAATGTATGTGGCAAGGAAGGAAGGAACGAAATAGCAGGTCTGAAGTAGTCGCATAGGGACTAAAAGAGAGTACGTCTGTGTGTGTTTGTGTGCAACAGAGACAGAAAGAAAGAGAAAAAGAGTGGGTGCTAACCGGCCATTGGAGGAGAGAGGAATGCCCGGCCCTGGCACAGCAGAATGGGATGGAGGGTGGAGTATGTTCACATCGCTGCTGCCAGCCGAGCACATTCCCACTGCAGAGTCATGGAGACTTTTTAACCTACAGATTTCGGAAGCAGCATTAGTTTCCTGCAGGAGAGTTTTCCCACTGGGCTACGATACAATAACATAGGTCTAATTCTATGAAACAGTGCACAATAAAGGCCTTTAAAATGACCCCGAGTGATGCTGAAAACATCTGCTGAGGCCCAAAACAGACGGAAACAATATGTTCTTTTCTTAATATTATATTTTGGGGCATTTTTGTCTTTTTCTTCAGTTGTGTGACAGCAGAGACAGACAGGACAGTTTGGCGAGAGAGTGACGGGGTGGGTGACACGCAACAAAGGTCCCCAGCCGGACTCGGCCACGGGAACGTTGTGATTATGTGATTATCTGAGCCTTAGACCACTTGGGATGTCCCGAGCAATATGTTTTTGTTATATGCTGGACCGGTGACCCCCATAACACACACACACACACACACACACACACACACACACACACACACACACACAAGCACATATCCTGATAAGTAACAGGGGAGTGCACTTTAATTAAAAAAAAGGGTCCACTCAAAAGTGTGTTTAGTGGAAGGAAATAAAAATACACTAATTACCTTATTCTCAGAATTATTTATTCATTCAATTTACTTCAAAATACTTTATTCGTCCCTCAAGGGGTAATTTGTTTGTTTTTGGGAGTTCATTAACACAGACAGAAACAATCTGAAAATACAAAATATTATAATGTAGAAAAATAGTCCAGATACAGTTCATATAATGGCAGTGATCAATCCTTAGCTGGCTGCTAATATCCGACACCACGAAAGGAACATTATGTCAAAAAGTGCATTTATCATTTATCTATACAAAGGGAAACTGACCGTCTCTTGTACGGCAACCGTCCACAAGTCTAATGGCTTCTGGAATAAAACCAAACTTCCTCCTGTTTGTTTTTACGTAAAGGCAAATGAGTTCCTGAATAAAGCCGTTGATAATCTTATATGTTTATTTGAGGACTTGTTCAGTATTAAACTGACAGAGGCCAACAAAAATATTTTCAATGTCTTCTAGTTTAACAGCAGTAATTAGAAACAATTCATTTACGCACATCCCTCATGTGTCCAAGATAATTATGTGCAAAGTATCTACGTTTGCTCAAGTACTGCTCTTAAGTAAATGTTTGAGGTGCTTGAGTATTTTCATTTTGTGCTACTTTATACTTATACTACTACATGTCAGAAGGAAATGTTGTACTTTTTACTCCTCTACATTTATTTGACAGCTTTAGTCACCAATTACTTTTCAGATTCATATTTTATGCACTGAACATGTGATAATTTTATAAAATGATATATTGTTATAGATTAGATTAGAACTACCCAACAGTATATAAAGTAGTTAAAACTAGCTCCACCTCGACAATCTGCAACATTAAAATGCTTCTTATATGTTAATGCATCTTTAATAATAATGCACTAATATAATATACAGTAATATAACACTAAAAGGGGTCATTCATCTGTATAATTTAAGTACATTTTGCTTATAATACCTCACATTAATAAGATTTTTAATGCTTTTTTGAAAGACTTTTATTAGTAATTGAGTTTTGTTACACTGTAATATGTCCACTCTTACTTCAGTATAGGATCTGAATACTTCTTCCTCCACTGTTCAAGGGTACGTCTGTGGTTTTAATACTTTGTCAAGCTCTACACATTTCACAGTGAGAGGTCAGCGGCGAAGATTATGAGTCAAAACGCGTAACATCTGGAGAGCGTGACGCGGAGAGCGTGACGGGCCGTTTGCCTTTCTGAAGAGAGACCTCACCTTTCCAAGAATTTAGCTGAGGCGGGTGTAATGTGTGCAGAAGTGCCTCTGGGTTTTTGTCCGTGCAATGGTTTATCAATGGCTGACATTAGGCTCAGCTTTGATAACACACACCACACACACACACACACACACACACACACACACACACACACACACACACACACACACACACACACAGTTTAACTGATAAAGCACAAGTTCAGTTTTGAATCAGAAATTTTATATCAGCAAAAAAGTGGATTAGGAAGACAACAATTATATTATTATTATTATTATTGTTGTTTTCATTAGAGCTGAAACTTTTAGTAGATTGATCGATAAGTTGATCAACAAAAAATTATCCTGCAACTATTCTGATATTCAAGTAATCATTTTTGGTCATTTTTTTAAAGCAAAAACGCCAAAACATTAGCTGGTGTCTGCGTCTCCTGTGTGAGGATTTGCTGTTTTTCTTTGTCACATATGGTGGAAAACTGAATATTTTGGGTTTTTGGATCGTTGGCCAGACAAAAGAAGACATCACTTTGGATTCTGAGAACTGTGATGGGCATGTTTCACATTTTTTTGTACATTTCGTAGACCAAACAAATAATTGATTAATTGAGAAGATAATGGTCAAATGAATCGTTAGTTGCAGCCCTATTATTATTATTATTATTATTATTATCAACACATAATATACATATAAACACACATCCTGCTCTCAGGGACACAGTGACACGCTGCGGTCTGTGTTTGTGTCTGGACCGTGTGTTTGCGTGCGTCCACGTCCCTCTGAAGCAGGCAGATACTCCCTGACATCGCTCCTCTTTGTGTCATAAACAGTTAGCAAACGTGACCTGATGTGAGGTCATCTACACTGCAGCACACACACACACAGTCTGTCATTGTGTCTCCGTGTCTCCACCCATTCTGTCAGCGGGCACGACTTCAGCGCCGAGTGGATTTGTTCTGGGCCGGGCAGGTCAGCGGCGGGTGCAGTGTAAAAGTTAGTTAGTTTTATATTTGTGTGAAGAGGAGGAGGAGGAGGGCGGTTGAATGGAGGTTGTGTGTGTGTGTGTGTGTGTGTGTGTGTGTATGTGTGTGTGTGTGTGTGCTCCCCCAGGAGAAAAGAGGACTCCTAATCTGTTTTCCTGGCTCTTCTTTAAAGGGAGAGCAAGACACACTAGAGGCTCCCTCTGATCTGCTGCCCCATCCATCCCTCACTTTCTCTCTCTCTCTCCTCCATCCCTCCTTTCCTCGCCTCCATCATCTGTCTCTCGTTCCCTCTGCTTTTAGCCCTCGTTTTCTCGGCCCCCCGTCCCTATGCTCTCTCATCTGTTGTGTTGGCCCGCTCTGGTCTTTGTATGGCGACAGCTCCCATCTCCAGATACTGCCTAAGAGCTCTGATTCCACTTAATCACTCAGTTTTTTATTAGTTTTCCCTCGCAGGGTATTTTGTGTTCTGAATTGCGTTTATCTATTATGCTGTTTCAGATTTATTGCTTTAGGAGGCAGACTGTGTGGCACACTACCCACCAATACGGTACACGATGCTGTGATCTCTCTACGTCTGCCCCTCTTTATGCCTGTCTGCTTTCATCCCTTCAAAATTAAATGAACAAATACACAAGGAGGGTGCCGTGCCACACTCGCTCAACTCACAACTCTCTCGTACTTTTTTCGTGTACTTTTTTATTAGTTTTCTTTTATTGGGCGTCTCAAGCTCTCGGCTGCATTTATTTAGCATGCAGTAAAGACCACAGGGGAAGAGTATGTGGCATCGGTTTCTCGGATGGTACCCTACACTTGGATCCATCTGTCCTGGCATCTTTTTGCGCCTCATTTGTTTACTTTTCCAATTTCAAAATAAAAATGAAAGTCACAGGTATGGCTTTCTCTGTGAGCACAGATGTCTGTCTTTGAAGAATTTTCAGTAATTAGCAGAATATTTAGAGTGGCTTAGTAGTGACTGTGGCACCTTTGAATCACATTGTGTTCTAAAAAGGCAAGAATATACTGTTTGTTATTCATTAATTGTGCGCTATTGAGAATTTCTAGCAAACAAACACTAATGCTCGAGGTCATTGTGTTGCCACAGCTTTGTGTTGCAGTCTGAACTGCTTATTTCTATTTAATAAGGAGACATGGCATGCATACTCAAAATATTTTGCCCCAAAATGGCGGCATACCATCCCGACCCTCCATTTTGTTCTGTCACTGGATCGAGTCTGGATCCTGCACCTGACTTGTTGGACCAGTGTTTGCATTTGAAAATACCCTCTCTCCATGCCCCGCTGTTACTATGCTTGCCTCGTCTGGTTATTGGTCACCACGAGTGTCGTTAATATGCTGCACCAATAGGAAGACGCCTTCTGGCTGACGTTCCCTCCCTCTCCGCTCTGCTTCCAGGGGCTTCCTGTGACCGGGGGGGAAACATGGGCGCTGGCCATCACCTCGACCGAATCCAGAACCAAATGAGAGAGAGAGAGACTCTGAGAGTCAGAGGGATGGAGGAAGACAGAAACAGAAACACTAAGTGAACGCAATAAAAAAATGATGATTACACATTGAGAATAAAGACAAAGCAAGAATCATGATGACCACATAGACAACGACAGCTCCATTTTACGATGAAAAAAGAAAGAAAAAAAATGAATATTCATGACCCTGTCCCACCCATCCAAATTCAGCACCCTCCCTTCCTCCCTCCCCACCCAAATGCTCCCTCCTCCTCACTTCCTCTCCCCTCCATTGGGTGGCAACACTTGGTAGGGCACATGGTGAGACAGCTGTTGCAGGGCAACATGGGCATCTGTGGTGCTACATAGAGGAGAGGGGATAGTTTGGGGGGGTGTGTGTGTGTGTGTGTGGGGGGAGTGTTTGTAGGGGGGTGCAGACGGCATCAAGAGAGAAAGATAGTACCCTTTCCCTGCCCTGTGTACATATGTGTTTGTGTGTGAGTGTGTCCTAAAGTTTCAGGGATTATTATTGGCTCTACGGGGAAAGGTGGAGAGGTGTTTTGGGGACAGACAAGAGAGAAAAAGAGAGTGAGAGGAAGGAAAAAGAAGACCTCTCTTCTCCTTCTTCTTCTACGCCAAGCTGTGGATGAAAAGTAGCACCTGTCTTCCAAGCTATGACAGAAACGACATTAGCATAAGAACACTAGGATGGACCGCTCCAAGACTGGAGTTAGTGCCTTCAACACCCAAACCCTCACACACACAGACTACACCCTCCCCTCCCCTCCTCCCTCTGCACCTTCCTCTTCAGAGGGAATGGGCGTTTTCCCAGGGTTATTATCCCATGCCAGGTGCCCCCCCCCCCCCCCGCTTCATATGTACACACACACAAACACACACATACACCTCACCCCCCCCACCCCCCCCCCCCCCCCCCGCCCCTCCACTCTCCCAGCACCTACCACACACCCTTGCCATTTCCCTCTCCCCCAAAGCGCCAGCGCAGCCCCACCTCATGGTGCCAAAGTGGGCAGCCTCTGCCTTGGCGTTGCCTGGGCCTTCTGGTGCCCTAGATAGCTGTGTGAGTGTGTGTGTGTGCGTGTGTGAGCACTGGCCCAGCTCTGTGCGGACACAGCCAGCCCTTTAAACTGTGTCAAGGCTCCAGATGCTGGGAGAGACTGGGATTAACACAGGCGTTTGTATGCAGACACATACGCACAAACAGACACACACACACAAAATATTCTCTCGGCCCATATATTGCATCATACTTCACACGCTTTGTGTTACATGTTTTGACCAAACCCTTAGAGAGTCTTGCACAGAAAAAGAAAATATGAAAAAGACAAAACAAAAAAAAAGACCCAGTACCTACTTCATTATTTATCAAAACAAATTCACTTTCAGGCAGCGTCGTATCGGCTTCCCTCTAAACCTACGAACCCTCTTTCATGACATGAATAAAATGTCGGATCACACGCAGAAATGTATGAGACAGGATACAAAGGTATCAGAGATCCTATGACGGACCAACACTCCCTGGCAGTGCTCTGAGATGTACTGATGCCAATGCAGCACCTCAGAAAGTGGATTTGGATTAGGCAGACAGGGAAGAGGACCTCAGAGACCTGACATACACACACACCCCAGTGTCCGTACACTAGCCCTTTAGCAGCATGCCACTACCCTGAGGGCATGAATGCACACACACACACACACACAAATATGCAAAGACACACACGAATACCAACCAAGTGTCCACCTACTGTTTCTTTAGTGGCGTGCCACTGCCCTTAGGGTATGCAGATTTACACAAACACACACATAAATACATTCACACAAACACACAGCAGCATGCACATTCCACTGGTGATTCTGACATCATTGCAACTGAACTCATTGAATAAGACTGAAGTGATGTGAATGATAGCGAATTACCAAGACAGTCCCCCCACAAACTAGCAAAGGCTACAGACTGCTAATTACAAGTATGCAAGCATGTGTGTCCAAGTGTGTGAAAAAGAGAGAGTGAGGGAATGTTTTCTTCCAGTGTTCAGCGTCTCTCTCTCTCTCTCTCTCTCTCTCTGTCTTGCTGAGCAGTAGTTATGGTGCCAGTTATGGAGTGTTTGCCATAGCAGGGAGCTGCCTTGGCACTGTGCCCTAATTTAGGGGAATTAAAAAGCACTAGACAGGCCCCTTTGTGGCACCGTGCGCCCGCTTTAATCTCCCCACGCCTCAGCGGGCACCCACAGCACCAGGAGTGGGCACCGTGCCCACATGACCCCAGGCAATATGGAAATCGCCACCAAAAATCCTAACTAAGCGCCGAGCCCTGCCCCTGGTGCACAGTGTACACAGTATACACAGACATGCGCAAAGCGATGCTATCACACACACACACACACACACACACACACACACGGTGCAAGAGGGACAACACCCTGCTCACAATGGTGCTTTGCAGACTGTACGCACACACACATACTTACACATATGATTAAAAACATGAAAAAGTAATTGCAGGCTGTTCACATGTGCACATAATTAACACTGAAATACACACATGCAAACACACCTATAGTAGTTTCAGGGCACAGGGGCATGAAATGAAATACTCCGCTGTTGTCCCTGTTGGCACACATGCCGACATGTGTACACACACACACACACACACACACACACACACACACACACGCACACACACACACACTCACACACATTCACTTTTCCACTCATCCAAAGTTGGTGCGTGTTCTTTTTGAAGTGTAGGTGAGTGTAATGCTTGTCATGAGGTCATCCATCAGGGCTAATGAAACTGGCAGACCCTGACACTGTCTCACTGGGCAGCACCGCTGGCGCCGCAAGCTAACTCAAGGAGAAATGGACTGATTTAATTACACAGCGAGGGCACACGCATGCACACACACACACATGCACATGTAAACACACCTGCGCATACATGCACAGAGAGAAAAAGACATGAACACATGCAGGCATGCACACACATGCACATATATACACGCACACACACACACACACACACACACACACACACACTTTGCATACATAATAATAGGTACATAATCATGAGTAAAAACACACACAGAAATACGCATACACACACACACACACACACACACACACACACATATACACACACACGCACAGCTCACAACACTCCATCAAATATTGCCCATTAGCCACTTCTTGCCAACTCCATGTAATGCCAACTAGCAGACTGGTGCAACCTTTTAAAGCAGATGAAAAAGTGTGGATGGTAACCTTTTCTGATGAACAGAACTCAGTCCACCATCATACTAATAACAAGTTAAGGTGGACTTGTCATCTATACAAGAAAACTCATTGAAGGCACCATTAGCAAGCTAGCTGCGCCTCCTCACTGCAGGTTCACAATGTTCCCTTCCCTAAAACAAAGACCCACTTTGGCCCTGGAACAGGACGCACTCCCATCACTCTCTCTCTCTCTTTCCCCATGTTCCTCTCTCTCTCCCTCTGTCTCTCTTTCCCTGTCCATTTGTCTCCCTACTGGTTTCACTTAATAAGCTTCAAAGGTTTCTGGGCAACGTGGCTTTCAAAAAAAGAAAAAAAAAAAAAAGAAAAAAAAAGTTACCATGGCATTTTTTTGGCACACAGCATCTTCCCTCTTGCTGAGGATATGGGGTTGCCATGACATCGGTGGGCACCTTATAAAGCATACAATTGTGTATGTGTGTGTGTGTGCGTGCACATGAATGTGCGTGATGGACATCTTGTGCCAACCTCGGCTAAATGCTTAGACACTGGTAGGAAACCCGGGACAGCAGCAAAGAGTTCAACTTTGCCCGCCAACTCATGCTTACAGGCCACCATACCACCCAACACACACTGATGCACACACTGCAAAGGACTCCGTTCTCCAAAGTTAGCATTAAATCTAACTGTTTCAATGCTTTTCAAACTGTATATGTGTGAACATGAAATAAAAACATAGCATAGTATGTTTCTGGCTATGACATATTATTGTTTAATAAACTCAACAACAATAGAACTGGCTCAGAGTAAACAGCATACATGCATTTTCTGCGAGTACATTCTGTGTTTGTTTTGGTTAAACTTACCCCAGAGAGTCTCAAATCCAAGTGCTAACTTTAAAATTGGCTCTGGATTTCCACTGATGGTTAATGTTTTCATATTGGCATCTTTCTTTGTCTCTGCTTATTTGTGCGTGTGTGTGTGTGTGTGTGAGAGCATTTATTTTGTGCACTCCCATCCAGAGTAATTAACAATGGGTGCAGAAGTAACCTGAAATTCCTAATCAGCAGTATACACAACTCATAGTGCTGAATGCAGAGGTCAGAGCCACGGCAGCCATTGTAATCTGAATGTGTTTGTGTGTTTTGTGTAAAAGTAATATATGACAATTGTAATTCTTGTCCTTTTGTTGATAGTCAAATGGTTCCTTGACCTCAAAGTTGTATTTGCAGAAAGCGAAACTACAATTTTGTGGTCTGGCCTCAGCAGCCACCGCACACTTCAGCGCAATTGAGCCTCCACTAATGTGAAATGAATGGGAGCCGTGAGCAACTGCAGCATGTCTCTAATTTTGGCCAAATCTTTCCACACATAAAACAAAGTTCTGATTTAAACTAAAGATAGTCCTTTCCTAAATTGTGTAACATATAACAGTTACCCCTATAATTTCTCTTTTTTTTTTTTTTCAGAAATAGAAGTGGCAAAAATATTGCTTTGGTCAATTCTTTGTTTCTATTTAAGTCAGTGAAATCTAAAAACAACCATCACATCATGACATAAAAAAGGGAGTTGTGATTGTTAACCTTTTTGGAAAATGAAAAACTTCATTAAGACCTACTGTAGACAACCTGAATGTGTTCTACAGTGCATCCATACAATCCTGCGGACAGGGCCTCTAGTGGCCTCTAGTGGTTTGTATATGATGTTACTATGATGTTACATTTCACCAAAAGATTCATTAGAGCCTGTACCCAGCAGTGTCCCAAATCCATGCTACATACTAATTCTATACAGTATATACTACATACTAACCATCATACTGTTTCAACAGTTAGTATTAAAAAATGTCAACAAAAAAGACACAGTCAATCAAACTTCACAAATGTTTAATACTTATTTTTTGTTTTCCAAGATCTTTCTGGAGCTGTTTCACAACCATGCATTGCAGGAAATGCAATGCATTATGGGAGAATAGTGTCCATCAACAGCACACTCAACACACTACATACTAAAAATTTAAGACACAGCTAACGTTTTTTTTATAATCATCCACCAAGAAAAACTCATCAGAAACAACATTTTACTAGAAAGTTAAGCCCTTAAATCTTCATATAATGAGCAATAAAATATGAAGTGGACTTCAATCTCCCCTAAATCACATAACAAACAAAGCTTTACTCTTTAGGGAGAACATTAAACATGCCTGTTTAAATATCTGTGTGTACCTATCTTTGACTTTTGGTTAAATTCTGCCTCACACTGTAGTTGCTTTTAATGAGCCAGTATGTTCGTAATTTAGGTTTATAAAAAACACCAACAGATTAACTTAAATCAGAAAAACAATTCAGGTAATGGTAGTCAAAGCATAAACTCAAAATGTTGTATGAGAGCAAGACTTTATTTTGCACATACCACAGAAACAATCATGCGCCCTGTGAACAGTAAAGAGCTCACCAGAGGTTTACCAAATCCATTTTTGAAATATTAAGGAAATAAAAGCAATGCGCCTTCATTCAAATTTAAGTAAATGTTCATACAATCTTGTGTTTTCCTCCGAGTTAGTGCAGTCTGTTCTATGTCCATTGAGTTCACTGTAGCTCTTGTCTGCCCTTTCAAAGCTTTGTGTGACCTTTTCCAAGCTACGAGGAATGTGGATCATCTCGGGCTTTGCCAAAGTCTGCCTCAGTCCCCAAAAATCTAAGAAAAACACTGCTTTACACAAATAAGTCAGGACAAAATGATCTTGTAGATAATGATTATCCAAAAACAACATTTTAAACTTTCCTAAAATGAGACAATAACAGGAAATAGAGGTTTGTAAAGGCTTTGGGAAATAAGCCTCTGACAAGTTCTGCAATTGCAGTGGATATGTGCAGTACTAATCTCTGTTCAGCTTTGGTTCACCCCAGCAGCATAAAACACCCTACAGAGCTCAGGTCATATCATTTGCCTTCTCCCCTCAAAAAAGTCCCTCCCTGGGACCCAGAACATGAGTTTAATAGTTATTCTTATTAGCTCGTACAACTGCTGGGAGCCTGCAAAATAAAATAGCTGTTTTTCTGTTGATCTGTTTACGCTCGCCTGAGGAACTTTACAACCGAAAGAGCCAAGACTCCAGAGCAAAAAAAAAACCAACCTTTCTCTCTCTCCCTCACAGCCAAAGTGGACTTATTATGTTACTGATGGCAGAATTCCCAGTGTGGAATTAGGACTTTGAGCTCCGATAACGTTCCTGAATCCCAGCACGGCGCTGCTTTTACTGGTGGTGGTCACACACTGCTTTCTGTCTTGCCCTGAGCCAAACCAGCCGAGGAATTAGTCATTAATAGGGGGACAACTTCAGGCTGCTACTGTTTCCCATACTGATGAAGAAAGAATATAATTGTACAATGATCTTTGAGATGTTGCGGGGGGTTCAGAAATGTTTCCCTCTGTGTTTTTGAGAGTGTGTGTGAGCCGTAGGTGAATGTTTTTTTATCCATATCGCTGCTCCAATTGAGATTTTCTTATTCATTAATTTATCTGTGCCTTGGTTCCTTGTCTGTCTGTTCACCTGTCTCACTCCTCCACACCAGAGAAGACATCAGCTTTAGCTTTCAGTAACCTCCTCGTCTGTCTGAAGCCTCTTTGTACCGCTTGTTCCTCGCCATTAGCGGTATAGCCTCTGTGCCTCATGTGTTGCCATGGTAAAACAATAGAGCGCAAATCTTCCAATCTCCTTAATGTTCACTAATCTAATGAGTGCAGCGGGGATATTAAGCAGATTGCTGAGCATTACGTTTTACCATTAGAGACACAGCCACCAGCTATTTCAGCACTGTTTTTCCTCGAAAGCCACCAAAAATCTGATTTTTCCATTATTTCTCCCGTCTGATCCTGTCGGCCTGCTGCGTCTTGGGTAGATTATGATTTGGCATGATGAGGAGTGTGGTTACTGCTGAGTGTGGGAGAAAGAGAGTGGGAGTATGTGTGACTGTGTGTGTGTGTGTGACTGTGTGTGTGTGTGTGTGTGTGTGTGTGTTTTACAGTGAGAGAGAGAGAGAAAATGGTATAATAACAAGTTAATAAAGGGAAACAATTAGGACATAAAAGATTGACATGGTCCACAGATTTTAATGCTCTTGTCTGTCTTAATGAAACCCCTTCGACTATATGTGCTTCACACACACACACACACACACACACACACATAGACATGTACACACTCATTATAGTGGTCTCATTACTTCCCTCAGGCTCTCCTGACAGGTGTGGCTCCCACACATAGACACACAGAGATAAACATTCACAAACACACACTCTCAGTCACACACATACACAAACTAGGCCCTACGGGGCATTTTCCCTATCCTGGGACTGCACAATGGGCACTTTGTACACCCTCCCAACTCCCCACCCCAGCCCTTACCATCAACCCCCCACCGGCTTCCAGCACATCCCTCTTTAAATGGGAGATTATGCAAATGAGCTCACACCACCGCGGCACCCCACATATAAGTGATGTGCATTCAGTGAAATCTATAGTCTGTCTATGGGAGCATGTATGGGAGTCAGCAAATGAATGTTTCTACTCACTGGGAGACGGATGTGGCCTAAATACACAGCCGACGTCTCAGGTGTTTGAACCATCCTACAATATTTCTTCTGTCAGTCGCAAGCTGCAGTGCTTTGTTGTTGCTTTTCATATTCTGCCTCATTTTTTATTTTTTTTTTACCTCAAATATGTTTTGCAAATTTCTGCTTACACCACTAAAAATATTGCCTCAGCTTGCAGGCAGATCTCGAGAAATTAAAAGACGTTTCTCTGTGATTTGCAGCAGCAGCTGTGAACGGACTGATGGAAGAGCACTTAAAATATGGAGCTCGGGACAAATTAATTGAACAAGTATTCAAAAATGTGTGCCATATCAAAAGGACTATTAAATCCAGTGGAGTATTCAGATACTTCACTTAAGTAAAAGTAGAAATATCACAACATAAAAATACTTCATTACAAGTAAAAGTCCTGTGTTCAAAAAATGTCTTAAATAAAAGTACGGAAGTATTACCATCAAAACAGTAAAAGTACTTGTTAAGCAGAAACACATCCCCTGTCAGTGTTATATTACTATATTATGGGATCATTATCATTGATCTATTAATATGATATATAAATTGATAGTGGTAATATGCTACTGGATGAGATGGAACGATTAAATGTATTAATTTAGTAGTTTATATATTGCATCATAGTTTATACACTATGTTTTGTATGTCAAATTTTAATCTAAAAAGTATCGGAACTAAAGCTGTCAAATAAATATGGTGCAGTAAAAAGTACAATATTTCTCTCTGAAATGTAGTGGAGTAGAGGTATAAAGTAGCATGAAAATGAAATACTCAAGTACTTCAAAATGATCCTTAAGTACCGTTGAGTAATCCAGCACTAGTGGCAGTGGTACTCAGATCCTTTACTTAATTAAAAGTAGCAATACCACAAAGTTAAAATACTGCATTATAAATAAAGACCTGTATTATATATATCAAAATGTTACTTAAGTAAAAAAAACCCAACATAAATATTGATTATTAAATTATCAAAAGCAAAGTACATATGCATAAAAATGCCTTCTGTCAGTGTTATATATCTACATATTATACTATTGGATCATAATTAGTGATGTAAGCAGCATTTTATGTTGCAGCTGGTTGAGGTCGAGATATTTTGAATTTATATTCTGTTGAGAAGACTAACATGTAGCAATGCATTGTATTTCATATAAATCATTCATCTGCAACGTAACTACAGCTGTTAAATAAATGTAGTGGAGTAGAAGTATGAATTAAAATACAAGTACCTCAAAGTTGTACTTAAGTACAGAACTTGGTTACATTCCACAACTGATTAATTCACATTTGTCATAAAAAAAACGCTTTGATTGATCATTGTTTCTGCATGACGGCAAGAAATAGTGCAGAAATAAAAAGAAACAGAAAAATGCGGAAATTTGAGGATAAGAATGAGAAGTCTTGGGGTCCCCTAGTGGAGGAGAGTTAAGTTAAGACCAGTAGATAAGAGTCAGGCGAGTAGAGGCCACCCTCACTCTAAATATGAGAACATCTCTGTCAGGTAAAAGCATGAGATAGATGCAGCTCAGTTGGAAGAGTGGAATATAAACACTGAGAGAGACTGCTTCCATAGGGTGCCGATTAAATGAGTGTGTAGACAGAGACATACTACAGACATGAACACACAAACACACACCGCAGGCTTGTTACATACAGCAGTTAGGTTCGGGGTCAGGCCGGGACACAGGTTACCACAGGGTTAAAGCCTCGTGCACATGAGAAAAACAGCAGAAACAGATTTAAGAGAGAGGTGGATGCCAAGAGTGCCATCTGCTTTAGTTACCCCCCTTTCCAGTTTCCTCTCTCTCTCTCCTCTCCCATCCCTCCCCGGCTTTCTCCATCTTTGTCTCTCTGCACATTCCCCCGTTCCCATCTCCCGCTAAAGCCACATACATATTTTGTCAACAGCTAAATATTACCATTCATTATTTGTTTTCCACACTGCTCAAGCACTGATAATAAACTAAGATGGTATAGATACAAGGACGGGGTGTGGGGGTGGGGGGGGGTAAGATAAGTCCAAATCTGGCAACCGTCTCAAGTGTAATGACACCTCCATCTCTATGGAAAACCATCCCCTTTTGTCTTCACTTGCATGGGAGCTCTTTCTTTTTACTGTTTTGTTCCCAGAAAACCCATGGAACATTTGCCAACATTTTTAAGAGCTGCGAAAAGCAGGATTTTTTTTTTTTTTGCTGGTTTTTTAAGTCTTCCACCTCGCAGGTGTTTCTTTTTAAGGCGTGCTCGACAATGCCAAGCTCGTCTTGGCTCGTCTTGAATGCCGCGGGCCTCAGGAGGGGGGTGGGGGGTGGAGAGAAAAAAAAACAAGGTTGGAAAAAATCGTATTGATTAGCAGTTGTCGCTTCCCTTTTCTTTATCTCACTGTGGCGCTCCTTTTCTGCCTCACTCACTCTATCTCCACACACACTTTTTAAGTTTCGATAGGGGAACAAGAAACCTTTGTAGGACAGGCCAAGAAAAAAAATAAGAGAGCAAAATGAATCTTAACTATAACTTAAAACCCTCTGCTCTCTCACAGGAAGTGACCGGGCTTGAAGTGTCAATGAAACAAAGCTGCAGCTCCAAGTGAGACTTTTTACATTTTGTATAAAGAGCATTTATGCTTTTGAGTGTGTGTTTGTGCAAGTGTATGAAGTCCACGTGTCAGAGACTCTCCGAAAGTCCAACTTGCTCGAGGCCTGAATGTGGGGCTTTTATTAAGCAGTGTCTTATTTCCCTCAGACCTTCAGGCTAAACACTGGCGTCATACAGTAGATGCCGTCAAAACTGATTTATGATGCACGCCTACATGTAGTACAGAAAATGCAAAAGAATAATCAATCTTATCTCATTCTGATGTGCTCATGTTTGTCTGATTAGTATTCTGTGGGTAATTGACACAATTGCAGCCAAAGCTCGGTTCATTAATGTTAAGACAGATTGCTGCTCGTTAGAGCCACCATGTGGTGCGAACACAAACAGCAGCCATCTTGCTGAAAGTGGAGTTGATAGCTGTGTAAGCCATGTTTAGTCTTAACAAAATGTCATGTAAAAGAAGTTACTACAATAAATAATAATAAAACCGTGTTGTTGCCCTTGAGATTGAGGAAAAATGATTCAGGTTTTTAAATTTGAGAGGGGGGGGGGGGGGGGGGACTGGTGGACTGCCAGTTAGGATCAGTGATACGCCGGCTGGATGGAAAGAAACACAGGACAAGAGGGAGGGAGGGGAGGGGGGCTCAGAGAGAGGGATGAAAAGAGGGAGCCGGGAAAGAAGTACCATCTGTTTTTTAGGCACAAGGAAGATAAAAATGTGAGTAGCGCTCAGAGGCAGAATGTTAGTATAGACTCAGGGCGTGAGAGGACTCTGCGTACAGGGGGAGAAACTACAAGGGGCACGGAGAGGTAAGGGAGAGAGGGCAGATAAGAGGGAGGCGGACAGATGGAAGACAGGAAGATGAGAGAGGGAGAAAGAGTGAGAGAGAGAGAGGGGACCAGAGATTGGGTCTGGCAGCGGTGGGAGCGCACTGGGCACGCTCACATCAGGAGGGGACATGACTCGACATGCCGGCTCAGCCCAGCTGGGTCAACGCTCAGTACTGCCATGTTGTTTTGGCTTGGCGCTGCAAACACACACACACACACACACACACACACACACACACACACACACACACACACACACATACATGCACAGGCGCACAAACTGACAAACAAATTCAGTTACCCCCAGCTCGCTCCCTCATTCTCCCTTCTCCCTGTCTCATATCTAGACACACACTCACTCACAGGGAAACACACACAAGCTCACACCCAAAATGCCATGGTTTTGGCTAGAGCCGGCCGGGCGGGCGAGGGCCCTGGACTAATGGAAACGCCAAACTCGTTACTCTAACGCTGGGTGACAAGGGCACCTTGGGCTGCAGATGTTCCTGCTGATGACAGATGGAGCCTGGCACTGCCAGGGGACAGTGGGCCAGGCCTGCGCCAGCTCCATGCCACCTGCACCCCTCCTCTGTACCCCTCCACACAAACTCAAACATGCACACACTCCCTCGCTTTCTCACTTGGCCTATCTCTCTTGAACACTGGCGCACTGCTCCCCCCCCCCCCCACCCCACCCCGCCCCCTTTTTCTACCCCCACTCGTATGTGTCTGTCTGTCCCTCTCTCTCAATCACTCTCTTCCTCTTTCACACACACTGGCATGCTACTCTTCCTCCTCTGCCCACTGTGAGGATGACTGTTTGTGGACAGATATCTGTGACACTGGCAGAATGTGCTGGAGAAATTGCGTCTGTATTGGTATTGATCCTATTAACGGACAGAACAGAAATGAGTGTTTCATGACCATAATTCAAGATGAGGAAATTAACAAACTGTCTCTTTCCATGAAATGTGCGCCGCAGCATCCTGATGAGATAGAAACGTTTGTCGCTCGTCTGATGACCGAGTATAATCCACAGCCATTTCCACTTTTGAGCAGCAAGCAGATTCCAGATCAGCTAATGCATGATGGAGACTGTGTAATGATACCATTTATCTTCATGGAACTGGTGACAGGCTTCTGGAGGTGATTTAGCCGGGCCTGGCTCAAAGACGCAGTCCACCAGGATAATTTGCTTGATGCTGTTAAATCGCCAGATTACCAAAGTGTGCTCAGCTGTAATTTTGATGATGGTGGTTTTCACAAGGCTTCTGCTTTCAACTCAACGTGAAAAACCCTCTTGAATGTCACCAGTGACGCTTCTTGCTGTGTCACTATGTGAGGGACGGAAGATTAATGCAGTTTATATAAAAGGTTTTATGGTTAGTTTTACACGTTACACAATATGTGTAACAAGCCACAGCCGCATTTCTCACATTAGCTTCTGGTCAAATGTTACAGACAAATAAAAGGGAAGACGGATGCATGAGGAAAACAGAGGGAGGTAAACCCAGGGTTCACATCAAAGTCTTTTTCACACAGAAAATGTGATGAGATTCTGGAAAACTGTCTGTGCTGCCACGCCAACAACAAATCCAGGCGCATCGACTATCAGTCTGGGAATCTGAGTGTTGAAAGAACACCAAGACACCAGAGATTCATATGTTTGCCGTTTCATAAATTTTGATAAATCTGACAAGGCCCGGTAGCCAAAGTTGTGTCTCCAGCTTGGCCCGGTGTGGTCTTTCCCACTGTTGGAATTTGTATACTGTGATATTGAACTACTCTGTGATTAATGTGTACTTTGAAATTGAAATCTTGTCGAGGTAATGTGAGTGGAAGGAAACAATGTGCATGATCATAATCAAAGTTTCATGGGAGCTTGTGAATGTGCAAAAACCACTTAGCGGATTCCAGTGTTGTGGCTGCAGCTTTTTGGAGCCTTTTGCTGTGCTACGTGTGACCGCCTTTTCTGTGCTGCAACCCCCTCCTCTGCACTTTCACCACTCTTGCATCAAGCCTGCATCCCTCCACCCCTCCCTTTGCCCACTTCATCCAAAAACCATGTGTGGCGTGTCATTTCAACTCCCTCCACGCTGAAGAAGGGCCCCTAACAAAACAAAACAATTATCTCTCCCCTCGTTAGGACCTGGCTCACATCCGCTCTCCCTCTTTAACTCCCCTTCTTTCTCCTGCCGGACCCGGCCTTCGCTTTCTCCCTTCCGTAGCTGTCTCTGTGACAATAAGTTGAGCTGAGGGTCTCTTAAGTGCTTCTGAAGTGGAGCGTTTAGCTGATTTTAGGCTTCATGTTTCTTTTAAAGGCCTCAGCAGAAGCAGAGGCACAGGATGGTGGTGGCATGAAGGAGAAGGTGAGGTGCCCATGAGAGAAAGATTAAGGGAAGGCAGGAGAGCGAAGCAGCGCGATGGAGATGATGGCATGTAGTGGTACGAGGTGGGCGCTGATGTGTGCTGGTGAAGAGGAAGGGGAATGGATGGGTTGGCAGCAGGCGGGTGAGCAGGTTTCACCGTGCCAGCTCTTAATTACTTTAATTGGAGTCATTAGCTAAGTGAGCATGAGAGACATCACCTGCATGGCATGCAGGACCGCACCTGCCACAGCGACATTGCTATCATCATCACACTCCAGCAGAGGGTTTACTGACAGCTCAACACTCAACCACACTAATGCTGCCACACTGAGGCTACAATCAGTACAAGTACAGTCAGACGCATGACTCAAACAAATACAAGAACACACAAATATCATCTTATGTACATTTGTTATCTGCAGGCAAGTGGTCAGTGGTTCAAATGTATGTCTTCCTGAACTATCAGACTTTGAGAAACTATTGACAATATTATATTTATACAAATACAACATATCAGACTTTGTCAGGGATAGAAATATAAAGTCCTTGACCGATTTCCATTGTTGTTGTTTACTCAGACCACCAACTTTTATCATATATTTTTGGAAAGCATATAAAAGGAAAAAGGTATCATAGATACGGAAAAAAGAAATCACATCGCAAGACAATTCATGATGCAAATATCAATTATTTATTAAGTAAAGCATAGAAAACATATATTTGATATGTGATAGGTTCACATTTCTGTAATCATTCCTCCTGTTCATACTGGCCATTAAAAGATATCTTTGAAACATGCTTTCATTGTAAGTGATGTGAGACAAAATCCACAGTCCTCATTCTCTGACTATATTCCAAAGTTCATCTGAAACTAATATGCTAATATGAAGCTTCAGCAGTGGATATCTTCCAAAGCTACAATATTTTTAGTAGAAAATTCCCTCTAAAATGAGTGAAAGAAACCCACTTGATTTGCCTCCTGAATCCTCATATTAGCATATTAGCTTGGTGCATTAAAGGGGATCTTTTAATGGCCAGTATGAACAAGAGCGCTAATTACAGCAAGCAAAACCTGTTCCAACAGGCACCTGACTAATGTTTTAAGACAGACTTTTAGAGTTAGACCAGTTGGAAATCATGTATGAGGCTACATCAGTCAATCATGAGCAATAACATCATGTATTTATCTATAGTTTCATAAAATATTTCCAGCAATCATAGAAAACAACTCCAAAAAGTTTCATACTACATTATTAACTGGTATTTGTACACCGTAGCACCTATTTTCTCATAACAATGTGACTTGTGACTCAAAGTCAACGTCAAATCTCTTGTATTTGTTGAGGTTCAACCTCTGATATTTCACTAAGTTGTGGAACCCGATGTACCTTAAGTAACGTAGTCCTGTCAGCCTGGGGCGGACAGAGAGTGCATGATGTACACATGGATCTCATATGGATCTACATGACTTACATCTGTTGTCTTCATTATAGCTGTGGGGTGACTGCCAGATTCCAGTAAGAAAACATCTAACTCACAAAAGAAAGGTATATATACACACACACACGTACACACACATTTACCTATTTTATTCTAAACATTAGTTGTGGTACTTTTAGCAGTAGTAGTAGTACAAAATACTAAAACCACTGTAGGATTTTGTCCAATGACAAACTTTGATGTTGTCCAGATCCGCAGGCTACACCTTTCTCTGTCCTCCTCAGCACCCAACAGACAGCCTGGCAGGCGTGCTGGCAGCCGAGCAGAATGGCAGTAGGCTGGCAGGCTTAGCCCGGGGCACCATCTCCTGCAGAGCCAACTCTGACCAGCTGGTCCAGACTAACACCACAGAGTGAGCATGTACCAGCGTATCAGTGGGGAGGTAGATGTTAGCTGTGGTCCAGACACCCTCACACCTAGAGCCTGACACCTACAACAGTACACCTGCACCGATGGGATTTAGGTGAGAAGACTCTGTCTGGTTTCTGACTTCACAGGTCGTCAAATTTCTCCTGGCGTACCCTGTCACCATCCCAATTTCTTTCCAGAGAGTGCACGATGGACCCCTGTTCGCTCTCACTTGCTGATGCCAGATCTATGGGAGCCTGATCCGCAGTCCAGTCTGGTCCAGTCTACCATGACGGTTTAGCTCCAGCAGAGCCCCAAGCGGCTGAGGAAAAAAACATGTGGTGGAGCTTCCTCTTCCAGCACTATTCAGCTAGTTGGTTAGCTTAGCACTGTTTGGTCTACTTAGCCATAGCTTTAGATACAGAGGGAAACACGAGAAGTCAGGGGTTATAAGGTGTACAGAATCATGGGAATATTTGTTGTCAAGCCAGTTACCATAAGGTACAAAGGACCACCTCATGGAGTTAACTGTTTCTACCAGTCTAGAAAAACATTTTTCAAAGTAAAACCTCCAAGTAAATTTGCAGAAATAGGCCCCATTTCCTCGATCAATAATTCAGTCTCCCTTTGATACACCTTGATTGACCTGATATCGTTTGGGTCCCCCCCCCCTCCTCCATCACGCACACCTCCCAACCGTTTCCATGTCTGACAGTTAAAAGGCCTACACACACAGAGAAAGAGCAGGCAGCTCATTGTGCGTTTTAAAGCGCTAACTAGGCCACTTAGCACCCCGTGACGCTGATCTGATCCCCGAGGCGCTGAACTTGGCAGCGGGCCCTCCTCCTTTTCGCTCCTTCCTTTCCCCTCGCCATGGGAACCAGGCCATCCTTAATGACGCAGGAGTGCTCCGCCGGATCCCACAATGCAAAGGGGGCTGACATCTGTCTTGCTAAGTGGTGCACTCTCTTATGCACCTTGTTTGTTCAATCAACAACCCCCACCCCCCCTCCTCCTCCTCCTCCTCCCCTCCCTCCACTATACCCATTTTCTTTTTTATCTCGCTTTTTTTTTTTTTTAGAAAAAAGACAAAAGATTGGAAGAAGAGAGGTACAGAGTTTGGAGAGAAAAGACAGTGAGATAGTGAGATTGTGACTCTCCCTTCGCCACCATCATCATCACATACACACACACACACACACACACACAGGGAACAGCACAGTGGGTAAATTATTATAGATAGCTTGTGCACCATTGTATAATGACAGAGATGGATGACTAAACGCAGTGCAGGTTTCGTTATGAATCACTCAGATTCTGGCACTTGACAGCCTTCTTCACTATGCGGAATGAAAGCTGAAAAAGCAGAATTTGATCACTGTCGGCTCGGCTGTACGAGCCTCCCAACCTCTCCACCTTCTGGATAGCGCCTGATTAAAAGTGGCCCCTAATTCCTCATGGTTAAGACCTGGGCAAATATTTGTCCCATCAATCTTGGAAAATATAGCCATCAACCCAAGATGTTAATCACATGCTAATGGAATCCAAGGGACTCAATGCACCCCCGTAGTGCAATGAACGCTTTCACTTTTTCAGAAAGCCCACGTGAATGCAAATGGCCATCTAAACAGTCATTTTGACAGCATGCCAAGGCAACGTAAAGAGCCCCCTTCTTTATGCTCCTCTGGGAATGTATGTAGGGATGTGTGGGATGAGTTCACTTTACCAGGCCCAGGTGCCAGGATATAAATGAATAATAGGTTTTATGGGCCCTAACTGAAAAAAAAAGCACATACACACATAATCACACATGCCCACTCGCTCAAGTGCGTCTGTGGTGAAGGATGTTCAAATTCCCACAACTACACTGAGAAGAGATTGGGCATTAGAATAGGTGGTTCCTATACATAATTCAGGGTGCCATGCTGAAACAATTATGTTTGCTTACTGCTGAGGACCCGTGCTCAATAGCTCATTTGCACTCTAGTTTGGTGCTTTCAGATGTAAGTGCTATGTGCTAAAAGTCGGTGGAACATGGCTTTTTAATAATATATAGACGCTGACACTCGAACGCTTGAATACCAGAGTGGGCGGAAAAAACAACAAATGCTCTTCATGTTTTTACTTGAGCTTTGCATGCAAACTAAATTGCACTTGTAAATCTAACAGTGTTGGCAGAAAACTAATTTGTTTCCAGGCAAAAGGAATGTGGACAAATAGGACATTTTAATGACAATATTAACAGATCACAATATTTCAGTTTAGATTAATCGAAACACACTTTTTGAACATTAACACAAGTCCTGTGTGGACAGCTCCATCTGTTGCAACATAAAATGGCATGACCTAAATATAGGTAATTTTGTCATCTATCAGTGGTGGAAGAAAGCACCAGAATATTTACTCTGAATAACACATTCAGACTCATAAACAAATACAAATGTAAACACTGATTAAGTGTCTAAATAATTATCACATCATTTATGGAAAATAAATGGAGCTTGGCAGTGATTTGACAGAGAACAACGGTGTCAGTTCAAATGAAAAACTTTACCGGCCCCTCTATTCCCTCATTTAAACTGTAGCAAATCACTGAAGAAAACACAAATGTCTTTTTGTTACCACAGCTGTAACACAGTTACAGGTGTGTGGAAACTGCAACCTCAGCACTCTTTTCCTCACGGCTCGTCTCACACTTGCACTCCTCCACCACCATCACTCGCTTCTCCCGGACCTCGGCTCCGCAGCGCAGGGGCACGACCACAGTGTGAGCTTTGGATGGGGCGCAGCGGGAGCAGGGGGCCCGGTGGTGGAGGGTCCCGGTACCCAACCCCGCAAACTCCCCTTCAGAGGGGACAAACAGGGAGCTGCACTGGCCAAAACACAGCTTGTTGTGCACCGTTACTGTGTCGCATCCGTCTGCTGTTACACGCTGGGGGAAACGACAGGGAGGGGCGAGATTAGGCTGAACATCACAACAATATTGTCAGCATTAATTTCTTTCTGAGGGTGTAAAAAAACATTCCACACCATCACAGCTAATCCTCCACCAGAGCAATAATCAGCTTTATGAGTGAACAGACATCTCTCGTATTGCCACTGAAACAGTTCCCAACACGGCTATCTTTTATGTTACTGTGTAAAGAATCACTCGTTTTAACGCTCTTCTTCCTGTGTTGCACAGACTTCTCTTTGGCAGTGAAAATAAATCAAATCCTGGCTCAACACATGATACAAGAATCTTACCTGAGTGAAAGGTACCGCAGTGCACGTCTGTTTAGTGTCCTTCAGGTTGACTGGCAGGGACATGGCCATCTTCTCTCCTTTATTTATGGCTCTCTGCCACATCTGCAGGCCTTGCCTCTTCTTTAGTTCCATCTCAGTGGAGCTTTTAGAGTGCAGGTGGTGTAGCGGACTCACCGGGGTCTTGGGAGCCAGGGCTGGACCCAGACGCCCGTGAGACAAGAAAGCAGGGAAGGACAATCTGGAGGGGACTCTTCTTGGGGACAGTCCCTTTCTGAGGAACCCTGACTGGGCCAGGGCAAGAGGGTCCAGCTGCACAACCTTAACTATCCCCCGGACAGGTTCATCTGGTCCGCTGCCAGATGACTCAAACTCAACTCTTGACCCTTTCACGATGTTGTCAAAAGTGCTGTGAGGGAATGTAAAAGCTACAGCTGTCCAACTTGACAAAAAGACGAGGCTGATGGGGAAAGCCATTCTTAGACACAAAATGGATATAGAAATTATGCAATTAACTTAAAAAACTGACCAAACAACTAAAAAGTTACAGTTACAAAAAAAAAAATCTTTGTCTGGTGGGATGGTATGGTCCAAGGTTCCAAATGGCAACCTTGCTGTCAGTGATTTGTCAGTGTGGAGGGAGTCTTTTATATAGGTAGCTGCCAGTTCTCACCTGTGTTGTAACGCAAAGAAGGTGTCGCAATTCCCACACCAGACCGGACGTCACACCAAGCTTAAAACTCCAGGTCGTGGATGGTTGCCAGACTGAGAGGATTTCACTTTCAAGGTGAGCATTAAAACCATGGTCATAAAAAAAGAAGAACTCTGAAGAGAGAGTTTGATCCTAATCAGTTAAGGATCAGATTAATCAGATTTGTAGCTATGAATTTGAGTTATCACTTTTATTAATTATAAGTTTTTTAGATATAGAGTTAGGTGAAAAAGGATAGTAAAAAACAACCGTGAGCTGCCAGAACAGCTTCAATGCTCCTTTGCATAGATTCTTCACATCTCTGCGCTACAGGAGGTGTGAACATCATTCCTCCAAAAGATATTTCCTCACTTGATGTCCCTCAAAAATCTCCCATTAGTGTCCAATAGTTGAGATCCTGTGAATGTGAGGGCCAAAGCATATAATTCACATCCTTTTCATATACAACACACAACAATTATATTCCATTATATTCCTTTAAAGCCACAATCAACAAGCACAGAGGGAATTTATATATATGAGTGACCGAAAAAACAGCACACTTGATGTCAGGGGTAAATGTTTTACTAAACTAAAACTATTTTGCATCCCAGGCCACAGCTTCAGGGAGACTACTATAGTTTAAAATGCTATCTAGTCAACAATAAAACACTTCTTGTTCGGCAGGTGTTCCCATTACCTCTGGCTGTAAAACAATAATGAGTTTATGTGTTTGTAAACAAGCTGTCTCCCGTCCATTTATTCCCACAAGCACCTTCTCTGCCTCTCTCCCCTGACGTCCCATCATTACACCATTAGACTTCAGTGTGCTCAGTCACCCATGACCTGATCACACGCTGGCTGACAATGTCATAATAGAAAGGGTGTTTGACTTTCTCATAGAGACCTTGGTGTCTTCTCCATGTCTGTTTCCCATCTACCACTTCACATTATGGTCCAGATAGATGCAAGAATTGGAAAGGTAAACTTCAATCTGGAGACATTCTCAGCTACACTGACCTGGGACATTCACACACTGGCTGGTGAAGTCTATAGTTCCAGCTTTATTAAGCAATTGCAATAGTAGAATGTGTGAGAATGTGTTCAGTGTTAATGTGGGGAAAATAACTTCCTCTAGCTGCAGAACAAATGTTTTCCACAAGAGGGCAGAGTTCACAAAGTCTTGTCTCCCCCTGCTCTCTCACTATTTAATTTACATGAACTACAGATGACATTTAAAGAATAGTTGTAATACCACTTTGTTTCTCACAAAAGCACTTACAGGATAGGTTTTTTCAACAAAAGACTGTATTGAAATTTTGACACACTTTTTTATTTTTTTTACATTGCAAAGCCTCGGTAATACTAATGTCTCTGCAGCAGCTTCCCACCGGGGTTTTACACTGTTCAATATGGCAGTTGTTGAGGCCTATCTATTTTCAGAAAGGAGAAACTCTACTCTACAACTCTAAACTTTAGTTTAGTCAGACATGTCTTTTGTGAAGGGTCAAAAACCTTCATTCTCTCAGGATTATTGACTTTGCACAACTTCCTGCTTCTGCCGCTGATGTAGCCAAGAGAAATAAAGTCAATAAAACCAGATAAAAAGGAGTAAAGTATACCGTATGAATACAAAACTGCTGTGAGCTGTGTCCAGATTCTTGGGTTGGATCCTCTGAAGGAAAATGCCCCTGTCAAAAGAGGCCAGGCTGAACCTGTGACATGCGTCCAACCCAGGACATGGACATGGTTGTCCATCTGGCCTCCTTCACTGATGACAATCAGCCTCTGGACAGGCCTGCCTAATCAGCACACTTCTTTGCAACTATCATCAAGTCGTCCAACAACTAAGAGACATAGTGTTCAGCTCACACAGCAAAGAAAAGACCAGCGGGACCATGTTTGTGGTGCTGTTGCTGACAAGCTGGACACGTTCTGTGGATAGACTGGATTTAAAGGTTGTTTTTTCACCTCAGGCAAAGATGTTCTCATCCTGGGCGGCAGTAAACACTGGCACACACAGAGATCACGAAAAATACCTTTGAAGATGCAAACAGCTGCCAGATGACAAGTAAAAAAGAACAATGTTTGTATTTCCCTCCTAAGGTCAAGTCTGAGAAGTCTATGGAGTAACGTACAGAGCGCAGAGGCCACAAATGTGGCACGCTGCCACGGAGCAGTGTGGCTTATTAAACCCAAATTTGTTTAGAATTGAAAATGTTTAATGCTAACCTGATCGTCCTCATAGATTGTGTTAGTAGGAATCTCTTTGCTTTTCAAATATCTCTGCTGCCACTGTTTCATCAGTCAAGTCAGCGCTGCTTTTGGCTTTAAAATGTAGCCATTTTTAATTTCGGGTGAGGTCAGATAACTTCTGTTGTCTCTCCTGTTTTTGCAAATTAAAGCTCATTTAGTTCCTTATCATTGCTCAGGTTACAGTACTACTTACAGCAGTCTCTTGTTACATTTTTGGCGCCCTTGATGTCAATCAAAGGGTGCATCACTTTCCATCAGGTAATGTTGCCCCCTTTTGCCTTCAACATGACACTACGACAGTTTCAAAAGTAGATGACGTGAGTAACCGTGAGTAACTGTTAGCACCCTAGCCTATAGCTATTACTTTATTGGCTAAAACATAGCGTTAGGTGACAAAAGTACTCACTCAGTGGTCATAAGTTTTCTTCTTGTCTTGTTTTGCTGCAGTTGCAGTCCATTGTGATGTGTTAACACTGCACTTTTTGAACTCAGCATTATTCCCATAAATTGTTCTTCAGTGTGTTCCTCAGTCTCACGTCGATGACTCCAAGATGTTGTTGAATATATCTTTAAAAACTGATTTGTTGCATTGTGTGAGAACAAATACTGAGAAAGAAATATACAACAAAATAACAACAATATTCAAAGCTTAAACAAGGTGCATGACACAAGGTGCTGATACATAAACAAAACCCAGACACATGCATGTGATCGCATGGCAGGTCAATGTGTAAACATGTAAACAATGGAAAATGCATAAAACACATGTTGTGTTTCATCATACTGTTTGTAATCATAGAGGACTGCATTTAAATAACAAGCGTCTGTATGTATCCTAGATTACTTACCATCAAAGCACTTTGAATAGATAACATGAAACCTGAGAGGGGCAGCATTCTTCTATATGTAATAAATTATACAGTATGTACTCATTCAGTTATGAAGTGCTGTAAGGCTGGCTCACATCTTATCTTGACTTCACTTCATGTTCTTTAAGTTCACTTTCACAAGAGTGCCACAAACAAACAGGCATACAACTCTGCTTAACCCAGAGAAAAAGCGATATGACTCATAGTCACATGTTTTATGTTTACCGTTTTATGATGACAGTAAGAGAGACGATGTTTCCACATCATGACGCCACTGAGGAGGGTCATCAGGTGTCTGTGGCACAGCATGTGACGGGCGCACCTGCTGCTTCAGCAGCCAGCAGCGAGCACACATTAAACTTCACTAGCTAGACACCGCTAAACACACACACACACACACACACACACACACACACACTGTAATCAGTCCTGTCTGATGTAAACTGTCTTGTAATGTATCAGCAGCAATTAACCTATTGAAATGTCATGAACTTATACTGCATAAAGCAAATTAAAGCAGCTCTGACAAACTATATGGAACACACACCCCTTTCCATTTCCCCATGCAATCTAATAGCTGTTCATTCATATTATGAATTATAGAGGTCCAACCCTATCAACTTTGCTAACTGTCCAAATTCCACACCTGCAGGAAGCCACTAAAAACGCTGTTGGGTGATGTGATGGAAATAACATGAGTTATCTTTAATGAGTCTGTTTGTGAACGGAAAGGTTTATGTGAAAAACTCGTGGACTCTGTGAGGCATCAGTGCCATAAAATCACTTGCCTCCTTCCTCTTACTCAGCATGTGCAGATAAAATGCCGGGAGTTCCTTCGCACGAGAAGAAAAGCAACAGAGAAGTTTGACTGGCCTGTAAACAAATATTTGAACTTCAGCTCATGATTTTTTTAAAATCTGCGAAACAGACCATCATTCCTGACCAGAGTTTCACCTTTAAATTCTCGGTCACTTTTTCCACCTTTAAACCTGCATTGACAGATTTTTTTGGCCACATGGCACAGAAGCTAGAAACACAACACTGACATATTGCCACGTTATAAATTTGATAATGGGCTAGCAAACAGTTGCTTATTTACCCATGCATCAGACACGGAGTCAGTCGTGTTTCTGGCCCCCTGAAGAAACTAAATCTCCTTTCAGCTCTGTATTTAGTCTACACAAACTCCTGAAAACCACTATGTTCACCAGCTGGTCTCTAACTGTGTCTGTCTGCTGTTTGGTGCTGGACAGGTAATGTACGGTGGGTTTTTAGAGCCTTTTCTTGAGAGCAGTGAAAGTGAAGCAACACAGTAAACAAGTTACAGGCTTGAAAACCAATGAGCTGAAACACAATAAAGATCCCCACTGAGCTGAGGGGAACTGCGGTCTCGGGAGATAATTACCTGTGAGTCATTACTAGTGGCCCTTTTCACATACATGAAGTCATGTGATCGATTGTTAATATGAACACATTGATTATAGCTGCTTAAAGGGATAGATCAACAGTTTTTTAAAGGGTCGATAACATCTGAAATACTTGCCAATGTTCTCTCTGTTATGTATATATGAGAATTATAGTATGATATTAAGCAAAACAAAAATCATTTCGTGCACATATTTACTAGGTCTGAAAGTATTTCCTTAATGACTTTCCAAAGCATGCGGTCAATTGTTTGTCGGCACAACGTCTTCCAGTCAATCATTCCTAGCCACTTTGGTTTGTAGTTAATATACAATATATGGGTTAATATAATACTAATATGATTGAAGCCAGAGTGAGTGAAAGTACTTCTATTCTATTGGAAGTGGTTATGAATATTCCAGTGGCGTGATAGCTTATTTTATATAAATTGCTGTGTGCTTATTTTCAGTAATATCAATAACTGAATTGCTTCGCTCGTGTGTGATCAGCAACATTTGTGGAAAATTAAGTGAAATCAGTTTATCTGGGACGATCATCTACTCGTAGGCCTACAGTTTAAATGATCATATGTGGTGCTTCAGTTATGCATGCTTTGTTCAGTCTAGAATCCATTTTATTTGATTACACACCTACTGAATGAAAATATGCCAAAGAAAACCAGAATCAATGTCTAAACAAAAGAACAAGTCAAGATTGGGATATTTATTATTTCAATATGATCAAACATACAAAAATAAATGTGTCACATTACTTCAGTGAATTCTTGGCACGTAAACATCTGACACGACTATCATTGATCATATATTAGCTATAAGTATCAGCAAATACAGTGTCAGCTGATGACAGCCCTTCTTAAAACATAAATAAATCACAGTATAAATGTGTACAGAAAAAGGTTTGAAACTAAGAACACATTAGCTCCAGAGTACCTCTCCATCATGTCAAGAACCCATGTAAAGCGCCAAAAGTTTGTCTGTTAATCTGTCTGTTTTGAATCACATAAACAAAACTTTATACACAGAAAAATGTATCCGCCAATCACAATGTCGTTATCTCATCCCAAACAGGAAAAATCACGCCTTTTTGCCAATCTGGTTGTAGAGAACCATCGAAACCACCATGGCAGCAATCTGTGAAGACAACAGCCCATCAACACATCATCTGAACACAGTGTAATGGATCTGAGAGACAGCTTATAGACTGTACAAGTTGATACAATTATGTAGGTTATATTTAAAACCATGCACTGTGTCACAACCAAACTATTTTCATGTTTATTAGGTAAGTAAAGACGTAAGGCTTCATAACAGCCTACATTTTGGGTTCATGAGATGATAAAAGCCTACTGGACGATCCGTTATTAAATCCTGCTGTGTCAAATTATGGGTTCAAGTGGGTAATAACACTGGTTTGACACCAAAACCAGCAATCCTTAGTGGCGTCAACCTCAACGAGCAGTGTTTTATGTTTTCATATTTTGCTGTAAAACTCAAAATGTGTTACCAAATTTGTTCTCCAAAATAAGACAACATATATTATGACCTTATAACCTGCAATAATTAAACCAGCAATTACTGATCTTGTTTTGACCACTTGGGGGCAGCAGAGACAATTTGTGAGCAACATTGACATATCAGCAGCTTTTAAGTTGATATGGCAAAGTTCTTGGCAATAGTTGCTTATTTACTCATCCAGCAGTTACCAAACAACAATATCATTCATTTGGAGTCGTGTTTCAGGCATCCTCTTGAATGTAAGGCATTATTCTCTCTCCATTTAGCTTTGTTCACCAACTCCTGAGGGAAACATCTGGCTCTTTAACTGCTAAATGTTCCAATATCCTCAAGAACTAACTGTGTCTGTCTGCTGTGCTGAGCAGGTAGTGTACAGTGTATCAGTGAAAACAACACCATTAGAGCAGTCAGACACAGCACTCCTCTGAGAAAATATAAAGAACCCGTTTGACATTGTTTTCTGTACCTCAAGAGCAGCGATTCCTAGAGCCACGGCTGCGATGATCACAGCGTTGTCCTCTATCAGCTGCAGCAGCTTGTTAAAGCAGCCGTCAATCATCTGGAGGAGAAACAACAGGTTTTAAGTAGTGATAAGGAATGAATGTTGCAATCAATTCATAGTTTTGTTGCTATCATGCTTGAAGTTGAACCAAAAATTAACTTGGTCTCCTACCGAATTATGTGCTTCATCTGTGTTGCATACACCCACGGTGATGGTCGCGTTGCAGCATGTGTGTGGATAAACGTTTCCTCCATGGTCATTGTAAAAAGGGGAGCCATCAAAGTCTGTGTAGTTATTGAATCCACAGCACTTAAACTAGAACGAAACCACAAAGTGTTATTCCCAAATCATAACAAAAACATTTCAGTAGTCTTATCAACACTGTTGTGATGCAGTAGTGTGGATAGCTCAATTATGAAAATATAAAATTAAAAGAAATGTACATTTTTACACATTCCCATGACATTTGGTAAAAGCAGACCATGTTGGTCATCAGCATAGGGTTATTACTGTTTTCACTGTAACAAAGAAAAGAGGGTGTGTCTTGACTGCAAACCCTAGGAATATACATGTTCAAGAAATCAAATAATTGTTAGTGTTTACTGAGGTGTACGCCGCTACTTTCATCTCAAAAGCTGGATCGAATGATTGCCTGTGACCATAGAGATGTGTTCATATTCAGGGCTGAAGTAGTCACTTAAAAAATAAATTAAAAATACAGTACATACCTGCTCCATGGTGCCGTTCCAGAGAGAGGTCAGACTTTCACTTTGTCCGTACTCCTTTTCAATGCTTATTTTAACTTCATTCTCCAGACTCTGAAGAAGCTCATCAGCCTGAGGAGGACAAGTTCACAATCATAGTACATTGGTCCATTTTGGCAAAGTTCTCCAGGGTTTTTCCAAGTTGTTAAATCTGACCGCAGGCAATTATAAATAGATCCTGTTTTGCTCTTGAGAGCCACTTACCAAACCCTGGACGACGAGCAGCACCACAGCTCCTGCCACCTCGACGAGGAAGATAATCAGCACAATACTGAAGAACTGAATGGGGTGAAAATGACACAGTAAAACATTTGATTGGTAGCAGCATTGGGTTTCACCAACAGAGCGAGAAACAGGCCTGGACAAAGAACATTTAAGCAGATGTTAAGTCAGTAGTAGCTAGAAGAGTAGTAGTAGAAGCTACATGCTTCAGTGTTTACTGGCTGGACTGAATGAATTCTTCTTGAAATAAGCATCAAAAGTTTAAACATTCACTGTTACCAGAATTCACATTTCATATCCAAATCGTCTCAAATATACTGGTAGTTCCGTCTGATTAAGATTAAGATAGACTTTATTAATCCCACAGCGGGGAAATTTACAAGTCACAGCAGCAAAGACAGAAAGGTGCAGACAAAAAAACACACTTAAGAGACTAAAAACAGATCGAAAGTTACAGAGCTGGTGTAACAGGCTGCCACCAGCGCGGCGCCATTTCAGTTATAATTTACAAATAGTTTTTATTTCAAAAGAAGGATAACAGACCTCATGCTACCATGTCTCAAGAAATACTTTAATTAAATCCAAAATCAGATTATTTAATTTAATTGAAATTAACTTAATTTTGGTCCATTATGTTTTTAGTAAAGTTTTCTTACAGCCTGTTTAAAACAGAGGGAAGACCAGATATGTTGCTATATGTCTTCAAAACATAAGTAAATAATAATAATAATACTTTTTCCTCAGCAAACTTTTCTAAGATGGCATGCTTTTTGAATGAATTCCTTCAGTCTGTTGAGCTCTTGATCTGAGGTTGACATGTCAAACGTGGCTCACCGTCAGCAGCATACACCTGCTCTCCTTGACAGCTCCACAGCAGCCCAGGAAGCCAATGACCAGCAGCACAGCACCCACCGCGATGAGCATGTAGCTGACGTAGACCAGCTGGGATAACCCAGACGGAGCGCCCTCCACGTTATCCAGTAAACCCAGCAGTGACCCACTGTCCACCTTCACCCACACTCCCACACCCAGGATGGCTGCACCGGCCAGCTGCATGATGGATGAGGAGAGAACAGAGAGACAGAATAAAGCAAAGAGATAGAAGCACATGGTGTTAAAACATGGAGAAATAATAGTCAAATATTGAACAGATACAGTTCAGACGGGAGTGATAAAAGTCATGCTGAGATGTACCATAAGAGAGTTTACACTCAATGTTTTACAAAAAGAATACTTGCTCTGAACTGGAGATATGAGAGGTCATTAGCAGGTGAGCAGCAGTTCAGCCTGAGAGTTACTTGGAATAGGTTATATTTTTTTAAAAGAATCGTTCAACATTTAGATAAATACATTACTCACTTTTTTTGCTGAACATAGATCAGAAGATTGACACCACCCTCATGTCTGTACAGTAAATATGAAGCTACAGCTAGCTGCCGGTTAGCTTAGCTTAGCATCAAAACTGGAGGCACCTCTAAAGTTCACTAATCCGTACAAAAACCAAAGCGTAAAAATGCCGGACCATTTATGAACATGACATAGAGCTGTACATCAGAAACAGAAAATTGGTAAATTTCTTTTTTCCAACTTACAAAGATGCCGCCATTGAAGATAAACATCATAATTTTGAGAAAGCCGGAGCAACACATCTTGGCTGATTTGTTTTTTTCTTCACACTGTTAAAAAAAAAAAAAAGAGAGAGAAGAAAATAGTTTGTTAGTTCTGCTATCTTAGCTAACTAAACCAACTAAATCATAATATAATTGGTCACATTTCCTTATTTATTGCTCAGGGGTTTTTGTTTATGTGGACAACTTTGCATTTCACCTCTCATCAGAAAATCAATGGTATGGGGATGGCTTACAACACAAGCGAGCACCATCGTGGGTCAAATGGCATTTGCTTTGGTTATACATTAACCGCAGTAACTGGCAGGAAAACAGAAGGGGTCTTAATCTCCGCTCAAAGTGTTTCATGCTGACGTAATCCAAGGTTTCGGTTGATGTGTGAGATAAGTTGCTCGTTCATAACCACACTTTATGTTTTATTTTACCTTCCCTCCAAGTTATTTAAAGGATTATCAAGCACACATTTGAGTCACATGATACACTTGTGCTTCCTCTAAACACATAGGACTCCATCTGGTACTGAGTGGGAAATTTCACTTCCTCCAGCTCTGAACTTTTGTACTCTCCACCGTAAAAACGGTAAGTAATGAAAGAGTGCCACTCTTTTACCATAAAATTATAACCTATATCTATATCAGCACTGTGAAAAGTGTTCCCAACTTGAATTTGCAGTATGCCATAAAATGGATGTGCCATGTAAGTATGTCAGGGACATGTTGTCATAATCTGGCTGCAATTAATCAAATGTCCTCTGATGAGTTCATGATTAATCGTAAAGGTAGCTTATCAACTCACTGGTAATCTGTGAAGTAACACAGAAGAACCATAAAACACACACACCTTGTCCCCAACCTTGCACAACTGTGTTACCGTCTGTTCTCTGCATCACAGACATGAGCAGTTTTATAGTTATTGGTCTTCTTTTTTCTTCCTTATTGCAGCTTTGACTATAAAAGTCAGTGGGAACCTACTTGGCAACTGTTACCTTGTTTCCAGGAGGCAAGAAAATGCTTCCATAACACCAATTAAATCACATGTTGTTTATCTGAATACAATTAAAGGAATCCTTGAGGCAGCAAAACAGTACAAATGAAACTTGAAAAGCAATTTTTAAGGTTCCTACGCCAATTGTTATTAGAAATGTAACCGCTAAAGGAGCTAGTGTCCTCTGCTGTATAGAGTCAAAGTTTTTTGCATTTTTACACATACTGTCAAAGACAACTGAGTTGGACAATACTTTGCTTATATTATTATTATTATTATTACAAGTGACCCCATCTAAACATGACAACTATTTATATACAGATATTACTGAGCAGTGGACATCAGGTAAACCTTTGATTATGAGGGAAATATGAGAACGTCAAACACAAAGTTCAGCTCTTTGTTCCCCTCCTTTTCTCTCAAAAACATACTGGATCATATCATATGTTCTTTCACAACAATGCGTTTTAGGTTAAAAATAAATGGTTCTTAGTTGTTGATCATACTGTTGGATATTTTATTTAAAAGTATAAAAAAGCATGAAGCGCCTACCTGTACTGCAGTGACGTCTGTCCGTCCGCTGAGGTCTGATCAATCAGGAGTGTGTGCTCGACAAGGCTTTCACATGCCCCTTTATCTTCTCTCTCACACACAAAGACACACACACACAGACACACACACACACACACACACACAGACACACACACAGACACACACACACACACACACACACACACACACACACACACAGGGAAAGAGTTCATGCCCGTCACTAACTTTGCTTTTGGGGTAAGCACCATTTCCTGGTGACCAAAGTCCCTCCAAAAATAGAACAGAAACCTTTATGACCAGGAACTCCAAAGTCAAAATAAAAATGTCAATGTGTAATAATGATTTCTTACAGTTAACACAAAGCTCATAAACACAGGACTATTTTAAAAAGAGGAGTCAATCCAAAGAATTTAAGCATTTAATAGTGGGGATAAACACAAACTTGATGAGTGTTTCATTTTGTAATGAATAGAAAAACACTTTGGGGATAAAATGTATGACATGGATGTATGAGGCTTAATGTCAACACTGCTTAGAAACATGTGGAGAACTATCAAACCTTTCCTGTTATTTAGAAGTGCTGTTTATACAGAAAGATACCTCTGAATTACTTCACACAAATGAAAACCAACAGACATACTGTATAGATCCACATTCTTTTAATCTCAACTTTTAGAGGGACACAATAAACCGAGCAAAGGAAATATTGAACTAGCATTAACCATTAAAGGTACAAAAAGAAAAAAAACAGAAAAATATAAATTAAAAGCAAATGAGAATATCCCTCCAAAACAGTATCAACAAGTCTGGACTACGCACACAGACCTGGAATGACACAGCACCTTTCAGGTATGTTTGACTCTGTACTGAACAGTTAGCGAGCCTTCTTCCTCAGCAGGATTACATGGGGCAAGTTCACAGGATACACAGTGTGGAGCAAAGAGTCACAGTGACGCATTTTCATGCAACACCCACAAGGGGGCAGCATGACTCAAGTAAATCACAGTGACGCCCACGCCATGCTGATTTGGTTCATTGCTTTTCATTCACATCATCACCTGAAACAGGTGCTGCTCACTCACTAAACAAGAAATAATAGAGCAGAGGTGTCGGGCAAAAGGCATGGCTGCTCAGTGCAGCTCTTTGGCATCTCAGTGTAACAGTAACAGTCACATTCAAGTTATGATGAAGAGTCGCCACCAATTTGGGAAAAGATTGGGGGGGGGGGGGGGGGGGGGGGGCAAGCATCCATGACAGTATTGCAGTAATATAAAGTAAAGTACATTCGCAATGATAGATTTTTGACGATCTGTGTATCTGTATGTGTGACTATGAAACCCGCTTTCTATGAAATTCCACTGCCAGTTATCAACATGCGCAGCCACCCTGGCTGCTGCGGGGCGTCTCCTTCAGGTCCCCTCCCTTGTTATTGACTGGCGTACTGACGTCGCCGTTCGGGCTCTCGTTCATCTTCTCACAGATGACGTCCACCAGCTTGTCAAAAACCTGCTTCACGTTGATGTTGTCTTTGGCACTGGCCTCGAAGAACTGGAAGCCTGGAGAGAGTAGAGAGAGCAAGAAGGGTTATGAGCGATTATTAAGTGATATTTGGTTTGTGTGTTCTTGCTGAGGATGTGAAATGTGTGTGTGTGTGTGTGTGTGTGTGTGTGTAGGTGTGTGTGCTGACCGAGCTCTGAAGCCAGTCTTTCGGCATCTTCAGCGGGGACCTGCCTGTCTTCTTCCAAGTCCAGCTTATTGCCCACCAGCACTACTTGAGCGTTGCCCCACGAGTACGTCTTGATCTGAGTTGCCCTGGGTAACAACAACACAACATTTTCACAACCACTATACTGTAGTATTTCCATTTTATGCTATTTTATTTATACTTCCATTCCGCTACGTTTCAGAGGTGAATATTGAACTTCTTACTCCATTACATTAATCTGAAAGGTAAAGTTAATAGTTATTCTAATTTTATATACAAAACATATGATCAGCTTACAAAATATGATATATCGTTATGGATTAAACTACCACAGGGTGGAAAGGTCCCATATTGTGCTAATTTCAGCTCTATATTTCTATTCTGGGGATCGACTAGAGTAGCTTTGCATGATTCAAAGTTCAAAAAAGTCCTTATTTATCTTCTCCTCCTCCTCCTTCACCCTCGGGGCCCTGTACTTTGTGGGCGTGCTTTCATTGCAGCAGGTGACCTGTTGGGGGCGTGCGTGGCTTAGTGTGGTAACTGTGTAGTTGTGACATCACAACCTTACGGAAGTCCTGACGGCTCGTTTAAAGGCACAGTTTCTGAATACGGGCTGTGTGCATTTCTCTGTGGACTGAGCGTTTGGATACTTTCACAGTATTTATATAACACCTAGACCTGCTTTATAATCAAACAAGACATGGGAATCTCACCTTGTACAATATGGGACCTTTAAAATGAACTCTAGGATATTAAAATGCTGCTTACTTGTTACATCTGTAATAATATTCCAATACTATGATGTATATAATACATAACACTCTGAAAGGGGCCATTCTGCCCAACAAGTACTTTTACTCTTGATACTTTAAGTACATGTTTGTAAAAACACTTGTTAGTATAAATGTTAGTATTTTTAGAGTGGTTTGATGTAACAGGAGCTGTGAGTTATAGGAAAATGATGTGTATATATATATATATATATATATATATATATATATATATATATATATACAGTGGTGGCCAAAATTATTAGAACACTTGGCATATTTAAGTGTCAGTTGTTTTTGTTGAATTGGCCATTAAAATACCCATAAAACAAATGAAATATCTACAAAGTCATCATTATGCTCTATAAACCATAGAATAGAGCCATCATAAAATTGATGGTGCTGCAAGAGTCTTAGGACACAGCTGTGTGATTCTTTTGAATGTACAAGGCCTATCGTGCTCATTAAGTGATTGGTAACATCAGGGTTTTGTCACTGAGGCCACACCACCAATTGGTATAAATGCAAAGCCTCTAGAAGTAGTCTTGAAGCACATATTGCTCTTTGAACATGGCTAAGGTGAAGAAGGAGCTAACGTGTGAGCAACGGGTTCGAATAAAGGCCCTTTTTGATGCTGGCTGGAGTTTCCGCCACACAGCCAAGGACTTGAGATGCAGTCCAAGCACTGTAAAGTACACTTTAGACCGCCATGATGCCACCAGTTCACACCAGAACCGAAAGGGGAGAGGCAGAAAAAAGAAACTTTTAGACAGACAAGTGAAGCAACTCAAAACTCTCAGTCTTAAGGACCGAAGAAAGACCTCACGAGAACTGCGTGACGAGCTCAACACCGACAGTGTCTTCAAGAACTGTGTGTCGGAAACTGGGAGAAGGACTTGTTGGCAGAATAGCAGCAAAGAAACCATTACTGAAAGAGAAAAATAGAGTGAAACGCCTGAAATTTGCAAAAGAACACAAGAAATGGACAAAGGGAGATTGGTATAAAGTGTTGTGGACTGATGAGTCCAAGTTTGAACAGTTTGGCAACAAGCGAAGAGTGTATGTTTGACGGAGGGAGGGGGAGAGATATAATAATGAGTGTCTCTTGCCAACAGTTAAACACAGAGGGGGTAGTATTATGGTGTGGGGTGCCATTTTAGCCTCAGGAACGGGTGACTTAGTGAAAATTGATGGCATCATGGATAAGAAAGTATACCACAACATTCTGGTGAGGCACGGAGTACCATCTGGGAGTCGTCTTATTGGGCCTGGATTTATTTTCCAAGAGGACAATGACCCTAAACATTCTTCTAACTATTGCCAGAACTACCTGCGACAGAAGGAATCTGCTGGAACATCGAAAATGATGGACTGGCCCCCTCAAAGTCCGGACCTCAACCCCATCGAGCAAATTTGGGGCGAGTTGGAAAATAAACTGGACAGATCTATTGTACATTCAAAGGAAAGCCTTTGGCTTGAGTTGCAGAAGGCATGGGATAACATTAGTGTTGAAGTTCTCAGGAAATACATTGACACTATGCCAGAGAGATGTGCTGCTGTAATTATTGCAAAAGGTGGACATACCAAATATTAAAGTTAAAAGTGGATAAAAACAGTAGGACTCACTTCATCTGATATTTGTTGTGCTCAGAGCAACCACCTGCATGTTTCATGAACATTATGAATTTTGGCCACCACTGTGTATATATATTTCGTAATTTGCGGTTATTTCAAGTATTACTAATACAACTCCTCTTTTACTTTAATACAGTAAATATTTCACAATGACTGGAAGTTTGTCAAATGTGTACCTTTTTATGAAGGACTGTGTCTACGGATATATGCTATTTTTCTTTGCTGTATCCTGTTACTACTGGAATGAAACAATTTCCCCCAAGTTTAGTTTAAACGTATTAAACACATAGTGACAGATCAGGGTGTCTCTAGGACACCAACAAATAAAATAAAAAAACTCCAAACAATCAATTTCATGGGACAACACATAGCTTTACAAATGCCTTCACCTATTGGACAACACACACACGTACTAATATACACATCTGGAGGTTTACCCACCAGTCCTGCACAGCACAGAACGACTCCTGGCTCGTGATGTCATACATTAGCAGGAATCCCATGGCTCCTCTGTAGTAAGCCGTGGTGATGGTCCGGTAGCGCTCCTGTCCTGCTGTGTCCTGTAAACACAAACAACACACCTGAGAAATTCTGGGTCTTTTTTGGGATCAATGACTTTTATCAATTAAACCACATCTCAAAGGAATAGGGGAATATACTGTATATAATAAGTATGTAGTATGGATTTGGGACACAGCTGTTATTGTAGGCTGGGGGACAGGAAGACAAAACTCAGCTCCAATAAGTTCATAAGTGCAATGAACTAAACTCGTGAAAATATAATAATATTCCTGAGGGAAGAAAACAAATGGTTAACTTGGGTGTCCCGAGAAGAAAAGGTGAATCATTAACTCTCTTGCAACAGAAGTTAATCCCTCCCGTCATGTGTTGATGTTGCCACACCCTGTAAATACAGCAGGATATGCTCTGTGGCTATGCCTTAAGGGACCAAAATGAGGTCTGAAGATGTTATTTTTCTTCTTCTTTATGCTCCTGTCTAACTGTGGGGAAACTGTTAAAGCATTAAATGGTAACTGCACCAGGAAATAACACTTTAACTGATGAATCTAATAGGTCGAAATGTTCTCACAGGATATGTCGAAGGGGCCATACTGTGGAAGATGTTACCACTGTCTCAAACCCTCGCATACCCAACTTTGGTGCAGGGTTTTACAAAATGAGTTGAGCTTGTTTTAATGGCCCACTCAAGCAGCCAATAACATTTTACTTGTACTTGGCAGCATCCTCGTGTAAAAGTATGCAACTGTATCATTGTTAAACAGAGCAGAAGAGGCATGCCATGCTGAATACATAAAAAAAAAAAAGATGTATTACTTTCATCTAAGCGGAGCACTGTGGGTGAGTCCTCGCCTTCCACTAACATCCAGTAATAGATCTGTCCTGGGTGTCAGTCTGCGCAGTAAGCACATCTCCAGCAGCTCAAACCCATGCATCTTTCATGAACCCTGCCGTCGGGGGACGATGTTAAACATCAGCTGTCATTAAACTCCAGAGTGTGAGAAATTAGTTTACGCCACATCCATGACAGGCAGCGGCGTGTAAGAGGGCAAAGCAAAGGAGTGGGGTGAGGATAAACAGTCTGTGTTGTGTAACAAAGCTTTCAAAAGCACGATTCACTCTGCCTTTGGGTGAAGCTGTATTTTAGAACCTCTCAACCCCAGGTAATTGCCGTTAATCACCTCAAATAAATTACAGCTCTGACATTAAACAGACTGCAGCGTTTTATACTCAATTTTGCTGATATATTGTCTGTCAAACCTGTTTTCTCTGTACGGTATAATTTTTTTTATCTGGTTTGGGGGATGAAAAAGCTTCCTGAGCGTTCTACTGGAAATTATGAGCTCTTTAGACCTCAGGGACGTGAATGTCACAGCTCTTTCTAAACCGGCACCTCAGCTGTAGGCTAACTACACTCCTAATCCTATTAAACCGGCTCATCTAGGGACATTTTTGTTCTTTTCAGTCTTGTTTTTGTCAAGAGGTGGCCAACACAGACATTTTTGGTCCTTTTCTTTATCCTTGTTAAACTGAATGATAACACAGCCGTCAGTGGGTTGGCTTTTGGGGGGTTTCATGGAGAGAATAACGTCTCTATGCTTCATTGCAGGACAGTAGAGTGTGATCCATACACTGATATACTGTAGTCTGTCAATTTTGGCCATCTTTCCTAAACATAGATACATGAAAATGTCTGTAAAATCTGTAAAACCAAAATAACAAAATAACATCCCTTGTAATGAATGGGAGAGGTGGCCAATTCTGCACTAACCCACCTAAAACAACATTTTTGTGCGTCAAGGTCTCCATGTTGTTTTCAATTCTGCAAATATTATAATTCTAGAAAAAAGTCTGAAGCCTTCCACAAGAACTACTCCCTTGTTGCCAGTCTTCTGTTTTTCCTGAAATTCCCACGACACCTTCCATTTTTCAGGAGCATGGACACAGTCAAATATACAGTAAAGATATGCAAATACTAACACCTTCAATGCAAAAATATTATTGTTGTCATCCACTTTCAGTGACACACATGACTCCTAAAAGTGTCTGTTTGCAGATACCTGGCTTTGGTCCAACAGAACCTGCCCCGGGCTAACTGCTTAAGGTGCAGACATTAAATGAGCTATAAACTGGAGGCCAAACAAGGTGGCTCATTTTCCCAGCTGTCTGCCTTTGTGATGTCAGTTAAAAAACAAGCACAAAATAAAAAATATCACAATCTGAGTGGTAAAAAAGAAACTACACGTATCAAGGTTTTCACATTTTTTCTCTCTAAATGTTTGTGTGCCAGATTAATTAGAGTTAAATCTGGTCAAACTGTAACACTGTCTGCCAGCTTTTAGTTCTCAGCTTCTGCGCTGAGCAAACATCTATCAGTTTGTACTGGTCTTATCTGCCAGACCTCCACTCTTTCTTCCTGCTGCAGAGGAGAAACCAGACCAAACAGTTCGAAAGCAGGAAGGTGAAGGAAAGTTTTTTTATTAGCTGATTCTTTTTCATGCCAGAATAATTTGCTACAGCGAACAATGTCCAAACCAGTTCCTATTATTCTACTGATTTTAAATATGTTGCTTTAAACTACAATAAACTAAAAGAGCCACATAGCTTTGTCTTTTGATCTACTCATGAGTAGAAACAAACGATTAAAGTATAATGACTGCTCTAACACTATTCTAACTTTTGGAGAGTGGGAGTTTTATACTGTACATCACTTTACTAGGATGCAGAATAATGACAATATTACTACTTTTGTTTCTGGCTATTTTTCTGTCTTTTTCTACTGACTCTTGTTCTCCATTTCATTTAGTTTTCTTTTTTACACTCGTATGTAGTCCAATTAAAGAAAATATCTGTAAAAAGTGTGCTCCTGAACAGCTCTACACCTCATTTTACACTTTCATAAATGGCACACGGAACGCAGTGACAGTAAATACATTTCAAAACTATGTTATGAGAGATGTGTTTGTGTCATCGCTGAATTATATGTCACTGAAATTAAGTAATTAACCTTCCTTTTCAAAGAACAATGTCTTAGTGTATTTTTCCATCTCACCCAGATCTGAAGTTTGACCCTCTTGTCGTTCCTGTAGATGGTCTTGACTTTGAAGTCGATGCCCACTGTGCTGACGAAGGCCGAAGTGAAGGAGTCATCTGCGTAGCGGAACAGGAAGGAGGTCTTCCCCACGCTGCTGTTGCCGATGATCAGCAGCTTAAACATGTAGTCAAAGTTTTGGTCGGCCGCATCTCTCTGCTCCGGGCCCGTCCCTGGCTCTCTGGCTAGTGCCATCTGTCAAAAGAGGCAGAAGAAGAGGAGAGGAAACGTCTGTCAGACCTCCAACTTCGAGAATAAGACTGTGAAACTCATCCATGAATCAAGTATCCACCGTCATTTTGAAATGTTTCGAAAAGAACCTGTGACCATCAAACCATTAGTTAAACCGATTAGCAGAAATTAATCGTCATCAATGATAACTGATTAATCATTTAATGAATTGTTGTTCCAGTGGTGTGTGAGGACTTGCTGCTTTTCTATTTTTGTAAATCGACTATCTTTTGGTTTCTGACTGTTGGTCGGACACAACAAGACATTTGAAGGTGTCACCTTGGGCTATTTTTTTCATTGTTTTTCGACATTTTCTTGATAATCTTTCTATTATGTATTTTAATAATATTTTGAAGCAAAATGCTAAACATTCCCTAGTTTCAGTTTCTAATTGATTTGCTTCTTTTCTTTTGTCTTGTGACAGTAAACTGAATATCTTCTGAACTACAGTTCAAACAAAACAAGCAATTTGATGACATGAACTCTGGCTTTTGGAGATTGTGATGGGATTTTTTTCACTAGATTCTAACATTTTAGGGGAGGATAAATTGATAATGAAAACAACACTTAGTTGCAGCCCTAATAGAAAATAATAAGTAAATCAAAACAGTTTAAAGGCCTAGAGAAAAGGATGTCATTACAGTGGTGAAAGTTGATGCAGAAGTCAGACAAAAGATCTGCACACTGTAATGATAGTTTCCCATAAACTGAATTTGTTTTGATCCAACAGAGATAATTGTCGAGGGAAAGTTAATAGTGTGATTATTAACAATTAAATACACTGAAATGTACTAGTGAATAGCTTCTGAGAAATCAAATCAACGGCAAATGATGAGCCAACGTATCAATCTCTGGTCTAATGTTTACTTTATTTGAATTATGTAAATGATGACAACTGAAAAAGAGATGAAATGTGAATTGTGCAGTTGGGACAAGTATTTGCTCTTGCAAAGTCCGGGGTTACCCCTGTACCAGTGTATAAACGTGTGTACTATTTGCAACATGCAAAAAATATGTCAACTATGTGCTCAGATGATAAATCGCTTATGCTGGCAAGAACATGCAGGAAAAAGGACTGAAAAAAAAAAAGAAGCATTTGACATGAGTAATGAGTACGATCTCTGGCTGATACGGGCTTATTTAAAGATTGGTGAGACAGTCCTCGTGTGTTCGAATGTCAGAGTGAGGAATCTCAGCTATTTGAGAATTCAGGTTAAACACTCGCATGTCTGAAATGCATCCACACTTATAGCTGAGCAGATGTTGACGTTGGTAAATGTGAGAGTTTGTTTTAAAAAATGGTCCGTCGTCCTCCCTCATCCCTCCTAGCTCTCATCCCTGCGCTATGAATCACGGCCAGAGGGTGTTTCTCCCTCTATCAGTCACCGGCTGCTCTCTCTGTCCATTTGTCACATGGACTCACGTTACAAAACTTATGGGATCCGTGGATGCTGAGCTGGGGGAGGGTGGAGGGGGGGGGGGGGGGGGGGGTCGAGGGGCAATACATTCTCCTCCACGAGCTGTTCATCCATCACCCATCTGACCATTCATCGACCCGCTGACACACCCATTTAAACACACACACAAACGCGCTCACACACCCATTCATCATCCTTTACACTCTCTCTCATATTCATCCATCTATGCATCCCTCCTGTCATCATCCATCCATATCTCGCCCTCTCTCCCACTCCACACTCTCTCCTTCCTCCATCTCTCTGCATCATGAGGAGGCTGAACATCCACACATCTACCACTCCCACCTCCTCCTCCTCCTCCCCCTCCCTAGTCAGAGAGGCTGAGCTGACTCCTATACTCCTCCCTGATTGCTGAGATCTCTCTGGAGACCAGCTCAGCATTACCGCTTCCAAAGACCATAAAGAGGGACTGGCCGGGCATGCTGCCGCACACACGCAGCAAAGCACCAAGGTCCACGCATGCGCCTACACATCAGTATGCAAATACGTACAAACTGGTGTGTGGAGGTTTATGACGCTGGATGCATTCACTTTAACAGAATAAAACAGGTCATTTCGCGTCATTATGCAAGATATGACTTGTTGACAAGATGTTGACATCTGGTCTAAAGTTAGCTGAAGTTAATGGAAATGGGGTGTGCACCTCGCAGGACCAGGCTACAGTTTGTATGAGCACGCAAGGGGTCCTGACACTTGTTGACACTTACAATCAACCTAATTATTTCTATATAAACCAGCTTGATACACTGATAAACGATAAAAGAGAGATTATATTCCGAGATGTAGGCTAACTCTGCAACAGTTAGCCTAATTTGCCTACACTGCCTTACCATACGGTAGCTCAACTACAAGCTGATGCCATTTAAACAAACCCTGTGCCGTTACTGAAAACTGTGTGGATGTTATTTACCTTGGATGTTGTTTGTGAGTCTGTCTCCTCCGTCCTTCCCGCGGTCTTCCCCCCTCTACCTGAAAGCCGATGGGTGTGCGCTGCTGTCGGGCGCTCCTCTTTAGGCGCTCCGCTCCCGGATCTCCAGACTGTGCATGTGCCTGTCACCGGGACACCCACCGTGTAACCGCAGTCAAGTCAGCCAGAACACACACACACACACACTTCCTATGAAGGCTTTCAAAATAAAACTAGTTTTCTTTAAACTTCTGAAACTTCAAACCAAATGAAACGCATATGTCAGTGCAAATATATGACATTTTAAGGTATTTGTTTACGCAACTTTGGAGCAAAGTGATATGTTATTTGGTTGAATCGATTAATCATCGAGATTACAATTGTCGGAAACTAGTGACAAATTCCCGATACATATTCACAGAGTCCAACGTAACATTTTCAAATAACTTGTTTTGACCAACCAACCGTTCAAAATACAGATATTCAAATTAATAAAAACACAAAACAAGGACAGGTACTAATGCTCTTCAATTAAGTAGCTGGAACAGCTAATTATTTTAGTGATTACTTAATTATCAAAACAGGTTTTTTATCTGTCAATACACCATCTGTTTGATCGACTAATTGTTTTGGCATAAGCAGCGTGGTGCTCCACTGACCTGACACGTTACATGATCATTTGTGCTGCCAAACCTTTAATTTGAAGGTTATAGGACCACATTTCCGGTGTTATTCTGTCCCTCACTAGCTACTTGACGCAGCTTCAATAGTGAACTTCAGGCGGCCCTGCTGTAGTGTTTGTTGAATGGCGCAGGCGTTACGCACTAGTAACGCATCCAAACTCATGACCTCTCAGTTAAATTGGTCACTATACCGTGGATAAAATATAGCAGCTGATTCGCAAAGTCTAACATTCCCATTTAGTACGCTGAACTTCAAGATGTAAACTGCTGAAATATTACAAGTCTGCTGTCAGACAAACCAGTTCCGGCCTTAATCAACAAGCATCGGCCTGACTGTTGAGCAATGCAGGGGAGTCATGCACCACCAGGCACATTAATCATGTTTAAACCCAACTTGCGTTTGCAAACCTAAAAGAATGATATTGTTGAGCATGGAAAATAGCTGCATGTGTCAGTGCTGTAAGGCTTTTCTGTGAATTTGAGAGTAAATCATGTTGGAGCACGAGAAAAACTACAGCTGCAGGGCAATGATGCAACAGACCTGCCAAAACTGCAGCGTGAAAGAGGGTTTTTAATAGTGCATGGCAAAACATAGTGCAGCAGCACACCCTAAACAATACACTGATTTACAGCCAGTGTAATTTTGTGTTATACAGTTTAAAATAAAGGCATTAAACTCAAATCTTTAACTAATCTTTTAACTTCTGGGGGGGTGGGGCGGGGCGTATCATGCAATAGATTACTGATTACATAATGAGCATGAAGAAAGAAGATTAATTTGATCACATAAGTGGAGATGTTTCAAAAAAGCAACTGTACTTGCGTAATGTCAACCAGTGACACACAAAATCAAAAACAGAGACTTGAATTAAAAAATAAGACATAAACTGGACCTCAAGCCTGTGCCAAACAGTACTACTACAGGCCATTGTTTCTGTAAACAGTAAAATAGAAGAAAAAAGAGACTCAAACAGGAACTCTTAACTTCAAACTCACAAGTTTTCTGGTACATATTTAAAATAAACTTCCATCTTGAACAGTGACATTGTCGCTTTAACATAAACAAGTCTTCCAAAGTCAAGAAACAAGAAAAAATTAAATTCTGTAGACATTTTGTGGCGAAGCTGACTGACCAGAGTTTACATGCATACCTTCTACCTCAAAGGTTCATGAGCTCTGACTCTCAATATTCATCATGCAGGTTTTTGGTCACTTGAGCGGTGGTATCGGGCCGGATCGTTGCGCACCCATAACTTTTGGAACTCCTTGATGAAGGGTTGCACCAGGTCTGGCTCCTCAGTGATGACTATGTTCTCCATGTTGCTCTGCACTGCTTTCAGCGTCCAGTTGAGGGAGCCGGTGACGAGCAGTCGGCCGTCAACCACTGCAAACTTGTGATGCATGTACACAGAGCCCCCGTCGCGGCGCACACAGATCCCTGCAGAGCAGAGGATAGATGGAGAGGAGGGTGGAGAATGTTCTTCAATGCCTTTGAGATGTGTTGTTCTTCTCCAGTATATGCTATACAATTCTGGGTTGTGCATATCAATGAGAATATGGAGATGTTAAATACTACATACAGTGTTTTGTGTGAATACATAAAGGATAATGCTCTTTAGTCCTGGAAGCTCCTCTAAAATTGAAACACCAATAGAAGAGTTTCTAGATGGACAGTGCTGACCTGACCTGTAATATATGTAGAAGAGGAGATTAATTTAAAACTCTGCACTTTCACTACGTGCACCATTCAACGCCACTGCAACACCATTTCATCAAAAGATTATAACACAACGCAGCACTTAACAGCACTTTAAGGTCACATGAATGTTTTCATCCTCTCCTTGAAATCATAAGACAGTTGTTTTTCGCTCTGCATGAGCAGTAGAAATCTTGTGGCAAGAAAAACTGGAAAAATTGTGCAACACAAAACCTGAGAAGGAGCTATTAAATCTGACAAACAATTTCGAACCAAGGCCTTCATATATATTTCACTTGATTTCTCACAGACTTTTTCTTACGCAACAAAATAACATGCCAAGCTCAAAATCATTTTTTACTGAAACTGCTATCAGCTTCTGAAACCCCAAAAGATGTGCATTTACTCTTATTGTTGAGTATTGCAACTTCACAAAAAACTGCAATAGCTATTTTACATAAACCAAGTAGCTACAAACAAAATAATTTTAGATTAGACTGCAGACTAAACTCAGAGGGAGATCAGATATGCAAGGTTAAGTGAATGCCCCCTTTAAAAAAAAAAAAACAATTACCAGAGATGTGTTTTTAATAGTCAATTTTCTGAGCATTTCTCATCCAAGGAACATGACTCCTCTAATTGCTCAGTGGAAATGCCTTTTTAGTGAAGAGAGCCAGAAAGAACGGTGAGAAGCTGTAAATGCAAAAGTTCGATGTCTTTCCAGTTTTGACCCCCAGGACACAGACGGCCCAGAGGACGTCCCTTTAACATAATTTTTTTCTGACCTTTCAGAGCCTGCATGCATCAGTGAATATCTCCCTTATGAGCGAAATATTTTATAAGCTCTGGACTACCCCAACCAGTGACAGCACTGTGCTTAGGATAAAGGTTTTTTTTTTTGCAGACAATGACAAAACGTAACAGATAAAGTATGAAAAGAGGAGTTGATTGGCCTTTGCACCAAAGCGGTCCTCATGAGGTTTGCAGTCAACATACACACGCACTTAGAAACACTCTGCCTAATGAAATTTGCAGTCTTGTTGCCAATTTCTTACTTACTTAATTCTTACTTAACCATAAGCAGTGGCAGTAATTTATTAAATGCAGAGGGCTGAGAGAGAAAGCGAGACGGTGTGAGTCTGTCACGTGACACCGAGCTTTCAGAGCATGATTACTCTGACTCATAGGAGGGCTTGTAGTGGCAACCTCCATTCACCCAGACAGTTCCTATCAGCTCTTTATTCACCACTAAGGAACCCTGTGAGACTTACTGACAATGACACTGGTAGTCCGAGAACACAGAGTGAGCACCTTATGTTGAGTAAGACCCCAGTCATCCTTCCCGTATTTCAAGTGAAATTAGTCCATAACAATGACCCCACAGAGGTTTGTGTGACTTTTTTTAAACAAATAATATCTATGTAAAGGGCTAAATATGCAGTCTGTATTTGTGATTTTTTTTTACATAAAGATGCTTCATCACAGTGACTGTTAAAAGTCACACGGCACTATACTTCACGATGATTTAAAAAAATAAACACATCTGTTTCCCTCACCGGCCTTGCGGAGGACCCCTATCTGGGAGCCAGTGATGGCGGAGTAGTCCTTGTCAGTGAGGACTCGGACGGCGACGCCCCTGCTATACAGCGCTAGCACAGCCCGGCTCAGGTCCATGTTGGAAAAGGAAAAGATACACAAGTCCAGAGAGGAGGAAGCAGACAGGATGTGGCGGAGAAGACGGGAGAAAGAGGTCTCTACACCATGAGGCAACGAGCAAAAACAGGAACTGGAAGAGCAAAAAACAAGAGAAAATAAGAGTGTGCCTACTTATTGTATTATCTGCTGATCTTCCACAGGGAATACTAAATATCCTCCATGCTGTTTTCCATTTATATATTCCACCTCTCACCCAGGTTGTCCAGAAAGTGAGGAACCCAGTTGTCCGGTTACAATAGCTCTATATAGCAAGACATGTTGTTAAGTCAGTTGTGAACAGTTTTCAAGCTGGCAAAAATACAAAAACCCTGCGGTCTTGTTCATACTTAAGTCTGGTTTTCTAGGTCTAATTTTATGTGAAAAACGTATTCAGTAGATAAAAGAATAGTCCTGTTCAGTGACGATTAGGATGAGGAATGGTAATTGCACAGACTAAATCCACTTACTGAAAAAATCTAGGGGCTGTGAATTTTTGCCATTAGTGGCCATTATCACAACATGCTTGACAGCGATACAGAGAAAATAATATACAGCTTCTTTTTACTCAATACAACGATTATGTTTCACTTACTGCGGTGCAGAGGGAGTGAAGATGTGCTCCACACAGGCAATCTCTGAGGGAAAGAAGAGGACCTCATTGGGGGTTCTTCCAGCAGGCCTGAGGCGACGGAGGAGCCACCCAAACAGCTCCAGACTGAGAGCGAGGGCCACCACACCCAGGCCGACCACCTTCAGCGTCCACATCACTGACAATTACCTCATGACAAAATAATGTTTAAAACCAAACATGCAGCATAATGTAAACTTTCTAATCTTTATATATGATCATAAAATGCTTCTGTGAGTACTTTTTATTAAACAGTAAACTATGATCTGTTTTGCACATGAATGTGTTTTGTTGTGCTGAAGCAAGTTGATTATTCCATTCGTCCAGCTTCTCAATTTTGAAGACTTTCAGGTTTTTCACTATTTTATATCTTTGTAAGTTTTGTATCTTTGTGTTGTAGTCTGTTTGAAGATGTCACTTTTTGTAATGGGCATTTGTCACCATTTTATAGACAAAAACGATAAACCGAATCAGTGATGAAAATAATCAGCATTTGGAGCGCTAATATCATGTATATCAAATACATCTGTAACTCTGCATGAAACCTCTATAACTGTAACTTATTTAATTTACACAATTTACTTTTACCAATGTACTTAAATATAATTTTGAGGTACTTGAGGTACTACTTTTCCCTCCACTACCTTTATTTTGACAGCTTTAGTTACTTGCTACTTTGCAGTCAGATTGTTAATACAAAATATAATCAACTAATAAAATATGATGTATTTTTATGGATTCAGCCACCCAGCAGTACACAAAGTAGTTCAAATTAGCTCCACCATTCCTAGCTGCAACTTTAGTGATGCTTGCACATTAATGCATCAACAACCATAATCCAATATATACTATTCAGAAAAAGGCCATTCTGCATAATTGTTGGTACTTTAAAAATATTTGATACTAATGCTTTTACTTGTAGTATTGCTATCTGAGTATACTTCCATCACTGTTAACACCACTGTTGACGAAGACACATCCTGACTGCAAAAGTTCAAAATGAGCTATTTAAATGAGGTGTAGCTAGTGCTGAGCAGAACAGCTAAACCAAATAAAGCATGACAGAAACTACATTTAGTTAAACTAACATTGTTGAACCGGTGTTGTCTAGTTTTTGGCTAGTGATTTGGTAACGTCAACATACCACATCAACATCAAACACGGGGGAAAGAAGACAAGCTACGACAAAAACGCAATTTAAACCACGCTAGCTGCCGAGATGTATGAGAGTTAACACAACTAACCTAAGAGTTAGCTTCTGTCGCCACCACGCGGGAATAGGGCTGTGTGTCACACGTTGTCTCGTCATCGCCAATCAACTTAACTGACATGTCAGGGAGCCAATGAGTGACCGTGAAGCGCTCGTGAGTGCTCCAATCATTTAACGTGAACAGTTACCGGTGCCGGGTCTTGTGGAAGCCTTTTCCTCATTACCGCAACGTGTATTTTGTACAACCAAAGGTAAACAAGATCAAACTTTTACTAGACTGCATTTGACAATCACGACATGTTAACTAGCAGCGGCCAGTCAAGGAATCATCAAATACGTATTAATGTCCATTTGAGTCGTCTTTTTTATCGTAAGGCGATTTATGTTGTACAGGAGCCCAACAACAAACATGCTAACGTTAGCCTGCTACTTTTGGTCGACAACAATATGGTGTAGCAGCTGCTGACTGGAGTTGTTTTCGAGTCAAGTATTCTCGCATATTTTGTCTTTGGTGGTGTTCACCCATCGCACGTGTTCTCCTTGTTGAAGCTGCCTGGTTTTTGTCTCTTTCTCACGCAGACTTGAATCACTTTGCGTGCAATGGGTCGCCGCAAGTCCAAAAGAAAGCCACCTCCGAAGAAGAAGATGACGGGAGATCTGGACTCTCAGTTCACCTGTCCGTTCTGCAACCACGAGAAGTCGTGTGATGTCAAAATGTACTTCACATTTAACTAAGTACCTATCCCCAGACAACTGCTTCGAGTTTGATTCGTGATTGTTGCCAACTTTTCTTCTGTCTTTTCTGTCAACAGGGAGAGGAGCAGAAATACTGGGATAATATCATGCACAGTCTGCTTGGAGGAGTTCCAGACCCCCATTACCTGTATCCTTATTCACCCATGAGTTTTAGACAACATCACCACTTTCTCTTTCTCATGCAGTAACAAAATAATAATGACAGAACTGCAGAACAGTTTGAACATCTTCTCATTTTAACTAATAACATACCATAGCTTTTAATAGCTTTTAGAGTGAAAGTTTGTTCTTGGTCTCAACAATAGTAGTGGGTGTTGTGGGGGGGGGGCTGGAGCCGATCCCAGGTGTAGTTAAACAAAATATTGTAAACTGTCCACTTTCTAGGTTGTTCAGGTGCTTTTAGCCGGATCCCATAAGGAGCTTTCTGATGTCAGGGGTGGGGGGGGGTGCTGTGTCTGACCATTTCTGTAATTTTCCGAAGCCGTCATTCACACCCACTACATGCCATGATGGGCCAGCTGTGGAGATGACAAAGGAGTCATGGTTTGAACTTCTCCAGCTCTCTTTTTTCATTCATTACACAACTATTTCTGTCACTTTTCATGTGAACAGCCAAGTGCAACACTATGAATGCCTTTCATAGACTATTTAAACAATGTTGTGCCCCCCCCCTCCCTCCCTCATGACGACCAGCTCCTTCCTTCCTTTGAGTGTGGCTGTTCAGAACAGGTATTAACACTTTTGATTTCCAACGTCATACGACCTAGTTCTGATATACCCAGGCCCATAGTCTTCATCAGAAAATATTGCCCAGTTGACATGGAGGTGGCTCAGACTACATATACACTAAAGCGTCTACTCTGTAAAATGCTGTTTTCACGTAAAAACTGCATCCACACCGTCTTTTCCAGGTTGTTATCGTAAAGATCTCTGCTAACACCATAACTTCTTCATCCACTCTTCATTTGGCAAACAACAACAACTGCAATCACAGCCAACATCTGGTAAGGAGTGGGACACGTAAATCCCAGCTGACCGAATTATTTTGCGATATCATTTGAAAAAAATTGACATAAATACATACTAATGAAGATAACTGTGTGATCGGCTATTTCGACATTTAAAATATGCGATCACAGAGAAAGTCACGGACGACAGAAAGTTATGCTTACTGCCACACAACCCTAACTAGTTACCTGTGTGCAGGCGACAGACTGTCACCTCCATTTGATCTTCTCCTGCTCCTATAATCCTATACTATGTTACTTTTCTGGCAAGCGTTTATATTTTGTTTCCTCTTCTGGATTGAGTCCCAAAGTTCCTATCATCCTGCTCTCTTACTCTTACGTGACAAGTTCGTTTTATCCTTAATCCATCGCTCTTCAGATCTGTCAGAGCCAGTTGACGTGTACAGTGATTGGATAGATGCCTGTGAAGCAGCCAATCAGTAGCCCTCATGGAGCTGGATGTCTTTTCAGGAACGGGACGAGGATGTGGCTGGCGGTCCTGGGCCCATTACGATCAAGCTGGTCAGAGGACATTTATGAAACTTTTATTATTCTCAGGTTTCCATATGGTCACTTGAGATTTACAGATGTGTGAACAGCAGTTTGACTATTCAGCACGAAGCGGCTCTAAAACGTTCCGTTTGTCTTCTGACTTCTCTTTCTGTGTAAGCCACAACTCCAGCTCTGACTGTTGAGATTTATTGCATCATTTGTTATTTGCAGTGCAACCTGGGACTTTCTGTTTTCAATTTTTGTTTTCTTTTTGGATGGGCTGCAAAGATCTTTTAGATGCAGTGTAGGCCTTTTTTAAGTAGTAGTTATTGATGATTATGAACAAATGTGTCCTGCTTTTTATTTTGTTTATAACTGCTAGATATTATTAGCTGCACAAATATAATTTTACACCAGAGACCTGAAGTGTAGGAGAATGGGCTCCCATCCTTTTGATGTGAAAAAAAAGTATCTTTTTGGTTATGATGACAAAGAGATGTGTGAATATGTGGATCTTGACAGAAACAGTTTGAAAACAGAGAACAGGGAGTTTTCCACACACTCATTCTGTATCGTACACTCTGACACTGAGCAGCAGGACCTACTGTAGTTGGAGAGGTTCATTTCCAGGTAGGCTGCACCGCCAGACTTAACAAAATGTAGGTAGGAGTGAACTTCTTCTTTGGTTGAATGTCAACACAGGTCAGGCTTGATGTTACGGGTTGTGTTCGCTAATAATTACCCACAGCTCTCCTCATCCTCTTAAAGACAGTTGTGTCACAACATTAGGTCATTCCACTGGAGAGAGGAATGAAAATGTGAGATTTACGCTTAGCTGCTACATTCATACATACATACATTCTTAAATCATTCAGTTTTTTTTTTTCAGTTGGTTGTATGTTTTTAGCTTACATGTTCAAGAAATAAACATTTTCAAGTACAAATGATGTTTGTTATTCAGCGCATATGTACAGAGAACAGTGTGATCTTATCCTGAAATCAAGTGTTGATATTAAGTGTTTCCTATGCAACAGCCACCAGTGTTGAATAGCATGAAAACAAGCTGTTTTTTAAACTTAATGAATTCGATAATTGTGATCTTGGAAATAAAGGAGCAATAAGACTTGATATCAGTAAATGTTGGTTGGTTTTCATTTTATTGCATAAAGAAGCAAATGCGCTGAAATCAGATGATTTATTTGTTACACAAAGGATTGCCGTTGAAGCAGTGAGCGAAATATTTAAAAACCTGACACACACCCTCCTTGGAATTTTTTTATTCTTTTCTTTTTGGGGTGGTTGTGTAACCTTTATGTGATTTAAACGTGATACTTATTTATTTTTACGAGGGAATATGAAACCAAAGGCAGTGATCTGATCTTACAGGGCATCTAACATCCTGTGCAGCACTGAGCACCACCAGCTGGTGACAAATGGAGGAACAACCTCAGAGTTACAGTTGCTATTTGATGAACTGTCAAAGAAATTGAGATTTAATTAAGAAAACGTATCCACAGATACTTTACTGTGCAAGTACTGTCAGTACTGGGACAATTTGACTGGTGTGGAGTATAAAATAGACTTAATAGCAAAAGTTGAAGTCAAATGTGGGTTTTTGTTTGAGCTTCTACTCTTCCACTGTTCCAGTTTTGATTTATCATTATACACAGGTGTAGTCAGCCATGAAGAGTGTGCTTTTTGATTAAAAGACAACCTGGGACACCATCAGATACTGAGCGGATGGAGAACCACCAAAAGCACATTTTGGTAATTACAGCGCTTAAATTCAAAGGTGTGAAAGACACTTTCAAAGTAAAATGTCTCTGTGCACAGCTTCTGATCTACTCTCCTGTGGCATCTGTGACCGTGACACATTTTTAGGAGTCCAGTATCCATTCATTCCCACAGAGCACAGGATGTAGCAGATCACAAATGAAAGAAGACACAGTGTAGCAGGGCTGTGCACCAGGCAGGGCTGAGTGATAATAGATGAGATGTGGAGTGCCTGCCTGGGCTCTCCACCCAGGAAGAGTGTGTCCGTGCATGCGCGCACTGCACTGTGTATTGTGTTTGATGATGGACCCCAGCTGGAGAGGTATTGCCGACGCCTTATGAAACATGCTGGAAGATGATTACAATGGGGAATGATTATCACTTAGTCTCTCATCTGTCTCTGCATGTCCCCTCCCACTCCCTCCCCCTCTCTTCTATTTCTCGCTCCTTCTTTCTCCTCTCCCATTCAGCACGCGAGGTCAAGTGTCACTCCGTCTCTGTTGTCAAGGCTGCCAATCACCCACACAGTGAGTGCAAGGCAACTGTTGCCAAGGAAACAGAGCGATTCGGTTGCTAGGCACCTGGAGCTGTGCTCACAATAGTCATTTTGTTGCTTAGAAGCACACACATGCATACACAAATACACACAAAACCAAAGAAACGGCTTTGCACAATCAACAAGTTTACACAACGTCAGTGTGAAATCCTTTATAAATTATAATTACATACTGGGCTAATAAATAAGAGATTTGCTTACGCAGTAGTAAGAAGTCATGGATTAGTAAATGATAAGAGTGTAGTTTATCATGGGCACATTTGCAAACAGATGCTAATATATTGCTGAAATTGCAATGATTTTCTAATTTATAATACTCCGCAATAATGCTAATGTACCAAAAATGTAATTCAGGATGTTTTATTCCAACACCTTTGCTACCTTGATTAATCAGTGTGCTCTGACGTGCAAGAATTCTTCAGACCCACACTTCAACTTGATCAATAAAAGACATAAACATCCATCATTCTGACTAAAAATAGTTACCCATAAAATCAATCAATCCCTTATTTCCCCACTGGCACATGGACCCAGTGAACCTGGCTGCAATGTGTGTGCATGAATATATATGGGGATCTATCTGTATGCTTGTTTTCATAAGATCCATCAATCGCCTATTTCCCTACTGGCATGTAGATCATGTGGACCCTCATGCAGTTGATATGTGTGTGTGTGTGTGTGACTCTTAGTCTCCATCATGACAGCCAGTCAGCTGAGCCGAATGCTGAAATGTCAGCAACGGGTGCAAGCCTTGACATGTCCTCATGTGTTACTGTCTCCTGTTGCTGCTAAAGGCATCAAACTCGCACACATTTTTAGCAGGAGCCGGGGAGTCAAAAATAGGAGTGCAAGAGTAGTCGGTAGTGCAGTGGGATGATGGTTATGTGCAGTTAAAAATGTAACATCCCGGGGCATCGCAATCGTTTACGTCCGGGGACCCACAGAAAGCCATTTTCGGCACCAAATTTTGCAAACTTCAAATTCCTGTTCAGTATGAGGAAAACGTTTGGCACAGAGTGTGAAGAGCTGTGAAAGACCCTCATCAACTGATAAGATTATGGGCTCACTTGTGTGCACGACTGACTGACAAGGGTATGTAATCAAGAAGGTTTGGAATTAACGTCTGAGTATGAAGACTTCTGTGTTAAGCTCCCTGAACTAATGCCTGGGGGGTTTAGCTTAGTGGCATGGTGCAAGTCTAACCCCACCAGCGCCTCTGCAGGAGAGGCTGAATCTGGCCGGCGACACAAACTAATTTCCTCCACAGGTGTGAAGAGTGACATGGTTGATAAACCTACGATGATAAAAACCTTTTCAGTGGCTGGATTTGATTTGGCTAGCCCTGATTGCGTTCTATTTAAAAACCTCTCTGATTGAACAAAATAAGCCTTTTTCCCATAAAAAGTCACCTCTGGATGCTCAATTAAAAACCACCCCATGTCTGTGTCACCTCCTCGGCTTGGCTATACATTTATATGTGTCTGCCTGGTCTCTGTCATTGTACTCTACTGAATAGAGTTCTGCTTTTGGTCCACTGTAGATGATAAAGCTTCCACTCGACTACGCGTATTCTCAAGCAATAACATCCACATCTGTATTATCAACCCAAGAATACCCGTGGTCGAGACCGGAGCAAAGAGGCCCACCTCCTCCCCTCCATTCCTTTCTCTCTCCTGTGAGCTCTGGAGCTCATTCTCCTTTTCTGTGTGCATCCTTTCAGCTCATCCTGCGCTCTGAATAAGATTGCAGCGTGGAAGGAGGAGGTCTGCGTGGAGGCAAATCTTTAAGGACTGCACCTAGGATAAGAAAGACAAAAGACACCATTTATCCTTGAATAACAATGCAGCAGCATTTCTCTGAGGTCATAATACACATTTCACGCACGCTTCAAGTCACGTCGTGAGTACATTGTTAGTCTAATAAGCCGATTGTAAGCTTTTACGCAATACGCCACACACACAGACAGCCTGCTATGCATCTTTACCTGAGCTGCACCAAGTAAACAGATTGCAGTGCCAACAGCTAGTCCCTTTGCTCTCCCTGGTATCAAGCAACCGTTTAGCCAAGCGCTGAGGGAGAGGGCAGGCTCACCAATTATCAAATAGGTGTCAGTGTGTGTTACACTGCACTGAGGGGAGAGACTGATTACCAAACAGATGTTCAGCCCTCACCTCCATCCCCTCCTCCTCACCTCATGCCTTCCTTCATTCCATTTTCGTCATTCTTGTTCCCCATCTATCTCCGTCTACCTATCTCTGTCTCCTCTCCTCTCTCACTTACTGTTGGAAGAACCCCCCCCCACCTCCACACACACACACACACACACACACACTCTGTTTCTCTTTTCCTTGGTCTGTCCCATGGAGAGTGCCCGACTCTTCCTTATCCACACTTGCCAATTAGAGACACAGTAGTTGTCAATCAACGGCTGAGGAGGAGAGAGAAAGAGAGAAGGAGAGTCATTGGGAAAAGGGGAGGTGGGGGAGACTGGAGGGGTGGGGGTTGCATCAGCACCACAGACAGCTCCCCCTGGAAAACTCAGGCTAGTTCACAAACATGACATGACTGTTTCTCTCTTTCTCTTTTCTCCCCCCCCCCCCCCCCCCCCTTAACCTTTCCTCTCTAATCATCTGTGTTTACCCTTTTACCCCTCTCGTCCCTACTTTCTCATCCTCAGATCAGCTTGTTTATCCATTCAGACGCATGCATAAACCATACACGCTCCTCTTCTCTTGTAGCCCTTCGTCTATCAAAGCTGCACACCATGAGACCTGACACTCCCGGAAAGTTCCCATTTGCCACTGACAATCCTCTAGCCTCACTCACACCTGTGATAGTCTACATCCTAACCCGCTGTCATTGCAAGGGAAGTGCCAAAACTAGTTGGAGCCATCACGTCAAGAAGATCTTGACACTCGTCTCCCTCATTACCTACAATCCTCTAGTCCTCTCTACTCGCCTCCTGCCTCTTCCTCCATGCCAACTGTCCATGTCTGGGCTGCTGATGATGACAACTCAAGTGGACGTGTCTTCTGTTCTCACCAAGAGCTGCGAAGAGATGTACGTAGGTGTCAGAGATCTGGTGTAAAAATACACCCTGCTGCTGCCCTCTTCACAACACAGGACCCGTCTGTGTCTGCTCGGTGTCACCAGAATGTCTCCATCTAATTTGAAGACATGCTTCGGTGTAGTTTTAGCTGTGTGTGTGGAGGTGGGGGGGGGGCAAGCTATGAGAGAATGACTCTCACATACAGTGGGTGTGCCTGCAGAGTCAGTTTTGAATGTATGGACCAGGCCTTTTTGTGTCTCCTTAGTTTTACTTTCATATTCAAATAATCTGACCGTCCACATATTTACAACTATACCTTTATTCCCAATAACAGCTGTATACACTGGATAAGAACTTTATTTCGTGGCGGAAGACATCTGGTTTGCATTTATAAGAAAATCCATTTCCTGAATTGACTGGATTGAAAGTGGACTGGCTCCAGCTGGAGGGCCTAATGAAAGGCAATCGGTCTGTGTTTCATATTTGTGTCTGACGCAACAGACTTATCAATCCTTTAATGTACCTGGTGTTTCAGATTGGATGCAGAATCACAAGTGGCTGTGCCAGAGGCAAAGACAAGACAGGCTTGAGATGGAGACAGAGACTGAGCGGACACTGGGCTGCTGCTTGCACATTACTGCTTAATTGCTTGGAACTAAAGGCGCTGTTATGAGGATGTTTATGCTTATGCCTGCAAACAGCAAATCTTTCCAGTCATTCTGGCTACACTGTGGACTCTATAATAGTCACTACCCAGACAAAAAATAAATATATAAATGACCCGGTGATGGCTATTGCAACAAATTCAGCCTAGAGTGCAGAATAAAGAAACGACCCTCTCTGCCTCTTTGGCCAAACTTTCAGTGACAAACTTAACAGAGACACTCTGGTTTTCTTAATCTTGCTGGGCCTAAATGCATATAGGCTCCAGTTGGCCTACTAGCCCAGATAACCAGACAACCACACACCACTGTACAATTGCAGATAGCCAGCACCTGTCCTCTACGTGACAGGCTTGGGTATTAAGCTTTCTTTGTTTGTAAATACATCCGCTTCCACTGACAAGGAGAACCCAGTTCAAGAGTGGCAAGCGTGGATTGAATCTTTAACCCTTTGCAGGGAGTGTGAAAGAGATTTTTTTTTTTTTTAACCGCCTTATATCTAACAGGCTACAAAGGAGGAAGGCGCGCTGACATGCTGTTGGTTAAACATTAAGCTGCGTGCAGGTGCAAATCTCATCAAGTCATTTTGATAGGAACTTGGGGAGCGACGCTGATGGGACCAACCTGTTTAGTTAGCAAATCACAAAGCGTGCCAACGAGAAAATTGATCGGGCGTCAATTCCAATGCCACGCCGTGCTACAAACAAGGCTCCCAAAGCTTAAATCCACAAGTCTTGTTTTCTTCACTTCAGGGATTTATCAGCAAACACCTCATAAATATCGGGACGCTGTGAAGTGATGGGACCCCGAGCAACGCCGCGCTGTGAACTGTGTCCAAAAACGCTTTTCATGGTAAATGCCAGCGAAAAATATTCAACTTACCGCCATGTCCACCCTTCACGTCAGCTCCCCAGAAGAAGCCGCTCCATATGCCATACATTGTATCCATGCTGAAGTGTGAGAATGGGCTATACTGTGCAGGGAAACGCCCCCCCTCCCCTCCCCTCCCCTGCTATTCCTTTCTCTCCCGTGCGCTTCTCCTCCCGCTTGTAGGGGAATCACATAACCACTCCTTGTTTTTTCCATTCTCTCCGAGGGAGGGATGGAGCGATGGAGCCTATGCAGCAGCATCCCATGCAACTCAGCTGCAACCTCTCACCTCTCCTCTGCTCTCCTCCTCCTCCTCTTCTCTTTCTCTCTTGTCCATGCCTCCATCCAGCCCTGACGCCGAGGAGCATGCCCTATAGTGCAGCGGTTGCCAAGCTGGGGTCCGGGGACCTCAGTGGGTCCACGATGGAGCCCTGGTAATCGCTAGTAAGAATTTAAAGATAGAGTTTGGGATTAGCATAATGAATGCACAAATAGTACGCTTCTTTTTTCTTTCTTTTTTTTTTTTTTTTTTTACTATGAAGTACTGAAGCTTGCAGGAAAAATCTTGTCAGATGGGGGCCTTGAGACAAAACCTTTAGGATCTGTGGTTTGTTTTTTTCTGCCTGTTTTAGGTGTTTTGTGACTTATAGTGTGTTTGTGTTGCTTGGACCTGTTCCATGTTGGTTTTCATGTCCCTAGGATGACATCATGATATAAAATGTTAATTTATGGTGGCTTGTGTTGCATTTATACAGTGCCTCCATTGTGTTTTGTGACTCTTACAATATAATATTCTTAATAATGGGGGTTGACAGACCTGGAAAATGCAATGCAATCCTGTGCAATAGCCATGCAATAAATAAGCCAAGCCTGCTGCCCTTTTGAGGCTTATAATGTTATAAAATATTACATCAACTCCGTGGTCACAGTTTGTAGTGCTGTTGAATTGTGTTGTTTACACCATAAGGGTAAGTTAGCAAAAAGCACTTACAATGTAAAGCAATATAATACGACGCTATAGTATATAGTTGCATTGTTTCTATTATTTTGTCCAAGAGGTGGACACAATAAGAATACATAGACTCACAACAACACACACTATAGAAACCAACAGATGCCTGACACAACTTTAAGGATTTATTGATGGGCTGCTGTATCGTAATACAATTTAGCATTACATTTATTAACAATTAATTTTATTGTTTTTAAATTCTATTTTTTAAAATACTTTTGCTATTTTTTGTATGCTCCTCTTTCCTGCATCTGTCTTTTCTTGCTTTGTAAAATAATTTATTGTTGTTATTAGTATTTTACAGTTAATCATGTTGTTGTCTCCACTCTCGTCATGTTAGACAAAACCACAGCTCTGTCAGTCATTAGTGCTGAAATCATAATAGACTGAAATGCGTGTCCTGAATGGTGTTCCTGCAGGGTCTGAACAGAGGTTTCTACATAGCCTGTGGTGAGTGTGTGTCTGTGTGTCTGTGTGTGTGTGTGTGTGTGTGTGTGTGTGTTTCTACTCCTAATCCAGTCTCCTGGGACCTCTGTATCCGGTTGATGGTCTTCCTTAGCAGACATGCTGGATGGGATTGGTGGTAAGACTCTTTATAATCCTCTCCTCATCTGGTGGCCTGTAAAGGAGCTGCCCCTCGAAACCCAAAACGTGTGTGTGTGTGTGTGTGTGTGTGTGTGTGTGTGTGTGTGAGTGCTGAATGTTCTGTAATGATCCACACAAGCTCCACACAAGAACTAAATTGGCTTTTGCCTTTGCTATAACTTATCTTTAATACTCCTCCATTTCTTCTCGTCTTTCTCTCTTTGCTCTCTTTATTTTGGTCAGAGACGTCAGAGACACAACAGCAGACAGACAGCAAACATGTAAATTTGATGTTTGAGAACCCACAAGCCTGATGCTGTATGCCACTGGAGCTTTCAAGGCCATAAAAAACCGATAGCATATTTCCTCAAATAAGCAGCCATAGAGTCTTTCTCTCTCTCCCCCTCTCTCTCTCTCTCTCACACACACACACACGCACACAGTGTTAATGGCTTCATAATTGTCAGAGGCAGACCATTGAGCATAATCAGGAGACTGCAGCAAGGCGAAGACCAATATTTGTAATTTACTATGACAGATAGTACATTTTTATTACCCAGTGGCTGCTGGTTTGTTTTGGGATGTGATAAACCACACTCATCCACATACTTTTTTCTTTTTTTTTTTTTATCTCTCTCACTCACTCTTTTTCTCTGCATGTCTTTCTTATTTCTTTCTTTCTTTCTTTCTTCCTCTCTCTCTCTCTCTCTCTCTCTCTCTCTCTCTCTCTCTCTCTCACACACACACACACACACACACACACAGTGGTTCAGCCCCAGACAGTGTGTGACCTCGGGGTCAGGAGCATTACGGCAAACAGACAGACACTGAGCCAGGAAGCAAAGTTCAGCTCATCACAGGAAATCACAGGTACACACACGAAAGCAAAGCCACACACAATCGCTCACATATCACCCTCTAATATATAAATGAAATGTCTCAGAACAGTTTGGTTAGGGGGTGAATCATGAAGGTTTTTTTTTGCCATCTTGAAATAATGCTTTTTCTCAGAAAGTGTAATGCTTAAAAGGTTATTCCAGTATTCATTCCAGTTAGCATCGCACTCTTATAACATTATCAGACTCACAATACACAGTTTTTAAAAAGGGTCAAAATCGATGCAGCAGAACCAGAGATAGAATTTTTTTATGCCACACATGCTTGTTTCTCGTCAAAACATGGTGCCTACATTGCCCACAAAGCAACTTGACTGCTGACAGTTGGGTCGGAGATTCAGGTGTGCTATGCTAGTAGTGGTAATGTAGCCTTGAGCTGCTAACCCCAAGCAGAGAGGAGGAGTTGGCTACAGAGGTCTGGCAAACTCACTTCTTTCTAACTCCACACCCGCAGATTTGTTTTCATGTTCAAACTTGAAGTCTTCAGCACCAATCGATGCTGACTCAAGTGACAAGTGCTTGCATACATGTTGCATACACAGTATGTCATGTAACTCCCATCACAGATGTTAATGTGGTGGCGACCAAAGCAAATACAAATCACTTGTGTCTCAGAGTAATGGCTTTGAATGTTTAAAGTATCAAATAACTAGGACAAAAAACATTAAATCACTATAAGTGGGAGCAGCATTTATAATTAAAAGCTCATTTGTACAATATACTCAAATTTAGGCAAACATTGCATGAATCACCAAAATGAGTTTCTCATTCATCGCTGACGGAGTAAACTCCGCCTGATCACTGCAGTGACATGACATTTTCTAAAATATCTTGTTTTCCCAGTGTGTAGCTTTGAGAGAGAATTACTCATGTCCAAAAACACTGATTCAACAGTCACAAGCCATTAGAATAACACACGTAAATTATTAAATTGAGTGGTTTTGCACTCTGAGGCAGAACTTTAAAATGTCAGTGATTCATACTCTAATTGGAGTGGAAGGATGCGAGTGCTGCTCACTAGTCAGTTTGTAGGATTGGGAACGAGGAAGCTGGCAATCAGGATGGAGAAACTGTGTGTGTGTGTGTGTGTCAGTGTTAACAAGAGAGACAAATAGGACACACAAATAGGAACAGAGAGAGAGAGGGAGAGAAGCAGGTGCATCACTAATGGCTTTTTAAAAAGGTTACAGCGTAGAGCTCTTCTTTTCTAATGGGGCTCCGGCTGTGCTTGAGAAGCAATTTCCGGAAAAGATAATGTTGTCGAGAGAGTGCAGAGACTTCTCTGTTTGTGTGTGTGTGTGTGTGTGTGTGTGTGTGCGCGCGCGCGCGCGCGCGTGCCTTGTCATTAACAAGACTGGCAAACACAAACTCAAAGGAACACAAAGACGGGGCGGGGAGAGATTGGGGCAGTTCAGAGAGAAAGAAAGAGAGAGAGAGAAATTGCCTGTGTCTATATTTCGTAGTAATTGTGCCATTACATTACATTTATTAGCTTGATGACTAATGCATAATGTGGGCCAGCTGAGGTCTCTAGCGAAAAACATTTTTAAAATGCTCTTTTCTGTTTTAGCATATTTTTACATTCCTAATGTGCCATTTGATTTCACAAACATTAAAACTGGTGAATTCTTAAAAAGCCTCCCTCTTGGTTTCCCCTCTCTTCAGGTTGGCATGGTAAACACTGCCACCGTGTGTCCACAGCGCCCGACGACAGACCGATGAGCTGGTCCCACGTCTGTGCAGGTTTTCATGGAGTAAATCCACACATCTCCTGTCATGCTGAAAGTTGTTATAATACATCTTTACAGAGCTTTCCATCACATCATCAACCAATCACACATATTCATTATACACACTGCCGTTTACACGCATACTACATCTCTAGGAACAAGCTGGGTTATGGCCACTAAGGGGCAGTACTTTCCCAATTCCTGATTCTAGTGTGTTTACATTTGAAAAGATGGCAAAAATGAAGTATTCTTAAAATGCCATAATGCTCACTAACTCTGCTTGATTTTGAGTGTATTGTATACAATTAGTATGTACTGTACAGTAATGTGAAATTGTTTTAGTTCCTCAGATTACAGTGTATGGGTCTTCCAGCACAGGTAGGTCTTTCTACGTGGAAGACCTTTTGACATGTCACAGTAAAAGCACATGTGTAAATAATATAGTTAATGGTGGTCAAATTCCATTTAGCTGCTTCAGATTCAGGGTCCTGGTGTTGTGCATGCTGGCTCACTGTCACACTGCCATGGCTTACTGAGACACTTAAATGTTATACCTGTGCTTTTCCTAAGAGGACAAGTCAAAATGTCTGCTGTGAAAGAGGGCCATTGCTCTTAGTCTTGACTAAGGTAAAAATCCCACACATGTGTGTTTATACTTTCACACACAGCGTTCATGGCTACTGCATGTCGATGATTTGACAGCAGTAAACAAACGGAGCTGTTATAACAGCAAAGAGATATCCTTACTGAAGTGTGCAAGGAATTACAACAAATCAAGTGAAAAATGTAATTCAGGCAGCAATGTGTGGTAATTGCAATTTATTTTGGTAAATAAATACAAAACAGACATTTTAACATGAAAATAACATTATTTGGACAGTTATGGTGTTCTCTACCTCTTCAGTTGTTTACAAAAAATTCAGACTGAAAAGTTTTACTATACGTAATCTCAGAGCTATAATGAGCACCTTCTGCTATAACAGGCATTGTTAGGACGCCTTGGCAGGGGTCCTTTGAAGGCCTGCAGTTACACACAAGCACAAGTGTGTAATTATAGCAGCTACTTTTGACAGTTTAACTTAAGAAAACAGGTTGCCAAATTAACAGTTATGCTGCCATACAATGTGCTCATTATAAACATACACACAAATCCCAGTAAGCACACTCACACACACGCGTACACACACACGCTTAATAAAACCATAGCAATGTCTTCTTTATATAACCCATTGCGTACTCTCCTACTAGTATAACCTGCCTGCAGTGTCCTTTTGAACTGAGCAGAACCAAAGCAAGTTGTGAGCCAAACACACCGGCTGTATGCTGTTAGATTTCACACATTTCTCCACTGCGCTACATTCCTGCTTTAGATCCGGCTACTACTCATGTTCCTACAAGACAACTTCAGGTAGCTTCACATTATTCACACAATTTAAAACGTAAGGATAATGTTGTATATACTGTGTAAAGAAACCTATATACTGTACAAAACTATACAAAACTCAGAGGTCTTACCTCCGTGTTACACACTGGTCTGTGCCATTGGTTTTCTAAAGTCAGTGTGAGGAAAGGATGGTGGTTTGAAGCAGGAAAATCTGGAAATGACTGGACAGGACAGATGGATAAACAGCAGCATCAACAACTGATGCCATACTACTCTTATAAAACATTCACTTTGGAAAGCCAAGGGAGCAAATACAGTAACATTTAGATACATGTCGTTTAAAGAAAGAAAGAAGAGGCATGAGCGTGTTCAAGGGGGTAAGGGGAGGGGAAGGTGAGGCTTTTATGCAAACGGACACGAACAAAGAACTCCACATGGGAATAGGCAAGTAAGTCAAATGATAAAACTTTCCAAATATTTCACAGCATGGACGTAGAACCTACAGACATTTATAAACACATACCTGAATAATAAGTAGATAAAAGATATTTGGAAAGATGATGGAAATCTAGTTCAGTTCACTTCAGGGATGAATTATCTGAGGCCCCCAAAACAAATGTGGTATCACAAGCACAGCTCTAGTGTGTATAAATCTCTCTTCTGTCACTTCACACAATATACAGCAAGAGATCAAACCAATAACCCCCCAAATCAAATAAGATACAACACAGTTTACTGAACACTGAATTGGTTCATCTGTGCTATAATTTACAAAAGTGCTTTCCTCTTTGACAGCGTCTCTTTAGTTAGTTTTGAGGACAGAAAAAAAAATCTGTACCATAATACTCAACAGTACCTGCATTTTGATTACATAAAGGTCTTTGTTTTGAATCTTGTCGATTTTTTCCATTGTATTGTCCTGAGTATTAAAAAATGGTCTTTTGAGGACGATCCACCAGTGATTGGGATTTTCTTCGATCATTAAAAAACCCTCAGCTCTGCTGAGTTATTATATTTGATCAAGTGTTTTATCAAGTCATCACCAGCCAACAGTCTTTAGAGTCACTGTTGGGTCTTTGTGGAAAACAGGACAAGGTAATGGGACACAGTATTGCTTCAACAGCTCTGGCTTTGGCGAATCTTTCATTCGGTCTTTAACACCTGAAAGAAAAAGGAGGCCATCTTGGAGGACAAACAGGACAGAACAGGACAGAATGACATGTATCCATCTCCTATTGGTCCTTGGCGGATGACAGGTTTCAGCCATGCTCGCAATGTGCTCATGTTGCTGCTCTGCCTCCTGTGATTGATGGACCTTCAGACCTGTGTGGATTTGACTCGTCGGAGAGGATGTCGTCCTTCGGGGTGGGCACGGCAGGGCGGGGGGCACTCGGTGGGCAGGTCTAGACTGCGCTGGTGAGGCAACGCCGTGAGGGGAGGAGCACATCGGGAGGGGTGGGGGACGGGATTGGCTGATGGTCATGTGATCTCAGAATACGGTAGCCCTGGAGCCTAACAGGAGGGAAAAGGACAGAGAGAAGGTTAGGAGAGGTGAACAGGGAGAGAAGTGAAGAGTATAAAACATCTCAAAACATTTGGAAAGTTAAAACCTGAGGGAATAGAGCAGATAAACTTAACTTGACTGAGACAGCGAGAGACAAGAATGCAAAATGATGATGTCTAGACAAGTGATAGAGTGTACACAAGAGAGATATCAGACAAAGAAGCAGCTGGGAAACAACCAAGGTTATCAGAGAGGACAAAAGAGAGTCAAAGATAGCCCCATACACATTTAAAAACAAAACTAAGAGTCTACAGCCATGCTAGCAGCTCTGTGAGATTGTACTTTGGTGTTTTTAGCTAAATGCTAACATGCTTACAATGACAATTTTCAAGTTCTGATGATTAGCAACTATAATATTTACCGTGTTCACCATCATAGTTTAGCATGTTAGCATCACTAAACACAAAGTGATTGGAATGATGTCTTCAGTTTTACAGGTATCTGGTCATAAACAAAAGTATATAACAAAAAACTAATTTAAATTTAAATTTAGGATCACCAGTGTCTACCAAGTGACTACAATTCATCCTGAGGGGGACATGAATGTCTGTACCAAATTTTATGACATTCCACTCAATAGTTGTTGAGATATTTCTCTCATAACTACAAAAGTCAACCTCGCGGTGGCACTAGAAGAAAAGTCAGGGGATCACCAAAATGATTAAGATTCGTCCTCTGTGGACCGTGAATGTCCAATAGTTTGTGAGATATTTCATTTTGGACCAAAGTGGACCAACTGCTTAACATGGCATTGTGCTGGTGCAACACATTTATTGTACACTGTCCCTGTTTTAAATAAACCAACAAAAGTTGCCATTGCCATTCCTAGAGCCATGCCATGGCCAATAAGTATTTGCCTCACCAAAAGACATCTTTCAGTCAAAACCAAATACATTGTGATACTTTGTGCAGTTTATTGATGATCTCAACTATTATATGTATGCTCTTCCAGAATGATTTCCCCCATCCCTTACCTGGAAGCCACTTAACTTTTCGAGTGGACTCTCCACACGGGGCAGGCTGAGGAGAGGCAGCCCCATGGGGGGCTCTGGACGCTGTGGAGGTGGAGGAGTAGGCAATGCAATCTGGGTTTGCTGGAAATTGTTAATCACACATGACACCTGATGGAGAGCAGAGAAAATAAGTGGTAAAAGAATAAAGGAGCGGAGAGATTTGCTCCACTGCACCACAGAAATGGACGATTTTCTGGTGTGCAAAATGCTCCAAGTGTCCATGGGAGCAGATACTGAAGAGGACACTTACAGTATGAGAGGGAGAGACATAGATAAAAGATAGACAGAGAAAGAAAGAAATATGGGAGGAGGTATGGACAGAAAGCTACAGTCGTAGGGATGCACCACAGGGAGCACTTTGATCTTTCATTTTAACACCGACCCTACACGTTTTTCCAGAAAATTGATTAGGCCAAGAGGTCCAACAACCATGACATTTGAATACACCAAGGTAAAGATTCAGATCAGTGTATTGACATTCATAAGTGTAGAAGTGCGTGTGTGTCCTCAACCACACAGGCAATAAGGCTCTTTCGTCTCAAGCTCGCCTTAATCATCAGTCCATCCTCCCACCAGCTCTCCTGCACCCACATCACGCCAACACTGCTCTCGCTTTGCATTCTTCCCTGATTCAATCCTTCCCCTCTCCCTTCATTATACTATCCTCACAACACAGTAACTAGTTACGTGTTTAGTCAAAGAAAGGTATCATTTCCATGAAAACAGCATGTGAAATTAGCAGTAACTACAAAACAGAGCTAAAAACCAAACGTCGGTAACCGCAACTTGGTTTGTAAATCTCTGTGCTCGAAGCCGCTGTTGCATTTTCTACATGCTGTGTCAGAGAGCTAAAGCAAAGAAAGCTAAGCTACATCAAGTTAAAGCTAGCTGGGGAGATAGCCATGACAAGATTATTTCTCCAGCTGTTATCTGTGATTGAAAAAAAGTATCCATTGTAATTAACATCATCAGTTAGTAATTCCACATGACGAAATGAGGCAGTTGCTAAATTCAACCATAATGGAGAGAAAAATGGAGAGAACTCCTGCTAAAGGTAACTAACATTAATGTCCAGAGAAGCTGTAACTGATATCTCAGCTTTTGACTCTCGTGAAATCTATGCAATTTGGTGTTTTATACCGATTTAAATATAAAAACATATAGCAGTAGACAGGCAGACACCTAGCAAAACAGATGCTACTACTTAATCCCTATGACGTGTAAATACTCAAAATAAAGTTAAAGTTAAAAAATGGGCAAGAAAGGTGAAAGAATACATTTTGTTTGTAGATAATATGTTTTCCCCTCACTGTCCATGGAGATGATAAAACAGTGCAGTATTTTAGGTATTATATAGCTTATTCTATGGCATTGATTTGGGGTAAGATAATCAGCCTAAAACAGCATATATTGAAGACATCTTACTACCAGTTACACTGTTTGCAAGCCAGCCTGAAACCAATCATGTTTTGTCAACTTCTCTGCTTCTGTAGTTACTGTTCTCTGCCTTTGTAAGTCAGTATCCTTTCCTCTAGTCTTTTCCTCCTGTCTTTCAACACTTTTTCCATCCATCTCTCACTATCTTCTTCTCCTCCATCCTTGTTTGATCCCTGAAATTCCACCCATGTCTTCTTCCACCCTGCTTTCCCTGCCCATATCTCCCTCCTCTCCTTCTCACCAGGAAGGCAGCGATGGCCCCTCCGGTGACAAATCCAGCCAAGACATCGTTCCAGTGGTTTCTGTGTTCAGTCACCCTCATCACCCCCACCAGCACGGCCAGAGACAGCAGCACCAGGCACAGGGTGGGCTTGGTCAGACGGGTCCCTTTGGTCCGGAACACCAGGGTCACGTACATCTGGAAGACAGAAATAAATTTTCAACAAAAAAATGTCACGATATTTGTTCATGGTGAGCTAATCCAGGTGTTGAATCCGCAGGTCTTTAGTCAGCCAGCTGAAATAATTCAAACAGTGCTACAGCTTGAATAGATTAATAGGTTGAATAGCTTGAACAAGCCACAAGAGGCCGCACTCTGCAGTGATTTTAGAGCAGCTGAAGGGTTTGATGAGGTATAAAAAGAAAGCCCCGTGAAAACACTGCCATGATTGGTTTAATGCTTCTAAAAAATTTACAGGAACATGGCACCGTCATTAAAAAGAGAACAAATGCTGCATTAAAGGTTTTTTCAGTAGTAGTTAAATCATAACTGGATGTTTCTACTAATGTAGTTTATTATTTTAGAGGTTCATACATGCGCACATGTTTTACCCTTGGAAAGAAGGTCATTTGTGTTAAGAACAGGTGATGACTATCACAGAAGGAAATGTTGATTGAAAAAAAATTGTTTATCAATAAACAGTTTTTTTGTCTTTAGTCTAGTAGTAACTTGTTTTGTCTAGTACCTTACATCATTAAATAGTTTGAATTCTGTATTGTATTGTTCTTCTCTATATTAAATTGCAATTCTGGGTTTTGTATTTGTATGCTTTCCAAAAGTATTACATAAACTGACCAATCAGAAATCAGCACTTAAGAGGTTCCTTCATTTTGGAAGAATCTAGTTTCATTCCTGTCCTTTCTTCATTTTAGGGTCCAATAGTATTGTGTAACATTGTCATCTTGGGTTAGAAACGTTGGTACTACGAGCTAATAAGGTCACCTTTATAAAGGGCTGATAAGTTGTAACTATAATATAATAATAATAATTATAATTATTATAATATAATAATAATTTACTAATGATCAATCATAAGCCATTAATAGGAAAAAGCTTTGGCATGCCAGGTTGTGTGTGTTTTTTACAATCTGGCAACCCAAAAGTTGTTCTTTTTAATGGCTCATAACTAACATATAAAGAATTAGTAATTTATTTATTAACCTTTAATAAACCCCTTGGCTACAACTTATAAACCCTTTATGATGGGGCTCCTTACAATGAAGTAGCTATTTTACTTCTGCTTTAGTAAACATTTTAGCAAAGCAAAAGTACACTTTCCAGTTTTTGTTTGACCAACACAACATCATTGTATCCCACAATTACCCCAGTGTGTCTCTTTCACCCATTACCCCCCAAAAAGTTCCCTACCACTGTGTAGATGGCTGAATAAAAGCTGAGCGCTGCGTCTTTGGAAGGGAAGGATTTGCGGGCAGACGCCACCAGGTATGGGTTTCCTGTGCAGGCTCGGCGCTCTGTGATGTACTGCAGCGGAGACTGGCAGCCAAGAGCTGTGTAGTTGGGCTTGCAGGCAGACAGGAAATGAGGTGTCTGGTTTCCTGTCACTACTTGACCTGCATTGGCAAAGATGGTGGTAGTGAAGAGGCCAAAGGAGTAGACACCTGCATAAAAAAGAGGGACAAAGTGAGAGAGAGGCAGGGTGTACGCATGTAAACTCAAAATAAGCAAATCAATGAGACTGGTAAGAGTCAGAAACAAACACTTAAATAAGAATTAAATGGTTACGCTGACTGCTATTTGTGTGGGAGTGACAGTCCAGACAGGCATAGCCTTTGCTTTTATGCTTCTTATCTACAGTCCATCACTATAAAAGATTCATAACTTAGATAAATACAGGCTACAGAGATGATGAAAAAGATCCCAGAACATCAACAGAGGAGGACATGAAGAGACGGGCAAGTGAAATGAGTCCACAGGAGACCTTAACTAAGGATAAGGTCTCTTTCTGGCCTTATGACAGAGGAGTACTGGTGTAAGTCTTAATGAGCCTTGATCCCAGAGTGCAAGGGCTCTGTTTAGTCAAAGCCAAGGAACCTCTGATCTTTAGGACTATAACTAACCCAGAAATCGTACGATCCTACGGAGGAGAGGGTTGAAATAACAGCAGTCGGCGGTCACTATGGTCTTCTCCTGAGCTCCCTCCGTCTTCACGAAGAAACTGGTCACTTCCCCGATCAGAATCTGGGACAGAAAGAGAGACGGGGAGAAACCACAAACATTTTTGTCAAACAGAAAGCTAAAACCATGTGGTTAAGGATTGAGGTTCACTGAATATTCTGTCAGTTAAATGTGTTGTGCAGCAAAATTATTCATGAGTGTTCCTCCCTCAGACGATTACACTTCTCCTTGGCCAGCCTGCTTTATATTTTCCTCAACATTTGGCTGATTTTATGATGCTTTAGTAAATCCCAACATTAACACCTCCCATTCACTCTCATCAGTGGGAGTTTGTCAACCTCAATATCTCCTAGACCTTCTATCTATGTTTTTTCTGTACTGATTTACTGCAGCTCCATAAAACCACGACTATACTTTGATTAATAATGTCACACAGGTTAATAACCTCAAAAGTGAGTGCTGGGTTTGCCAGAAAACATAAATCAAACACATCTTATACTATTTTCATGAAATATTTGAAATGTATTGGCTAATGTTTTATCCCACCCTGATCCGACCTCAATAAAACCTCCATTATATTTTACTATTACAGCCTTAACACATTTTGAACACCCATTTAAAGAGCATACACCTCGAGCCTCTGGCAGCTGTGTGTGAGGGGCATTTAAAGAGTTTCAAAACCAAGTCAAATCAGCAGGACATTGATCTCTTTTGACAGGGGAAAAGATTGACTAAACACCTCGTAACACATTCCTGGATGCTATTACACCCTGCATACTGAACCTGTCTGATCAGGGGACCCCTGCTGACAGCAGCGTGGATAGATGTAGGTTACATGCTCATACAATATGCATGGCCCAGAGCCAGGAGCGTGGGACGACGCTAATGCACCAAAGCTCACTGAACTCGGTGTGACAGACGAAGGCTGAGGTTTACACTAGCACTGATGTCATGGACAAGAACCTCCAATGGAGGGAGGTGTGTGTCAACATAAATTATGCCTTTGGAGGATGACGTGACCTGAGTGCTGCAAAGCTATGCAGCCCTGAGGTTATGTGTGCTGGGGAAAGAGGGCTCTGACTTCCTTAAAACGTCATTTCAAGATATGATGGCTGTGTGGTAGTTTTTGCAGTGCCCTGCTCACCTTCAGGCTTCTGTATAAATTCACAGTAACACTTACTAAAAAGTTCTTGCCCTCCAGAAAGTCTTATAGACAAGTGCATTGGATCATTAACTCTGACTGCGAAACAACCAAACAATCTTGCACACTGATTTTTTGGTTCATTTGTATGTGTTACGACGATGCGGTAATATTTTGTTGCAACTGTATGTATCTCTCTGACAAGGGTGCCTGAAGGTGTCAGTGTGTGTGGGTCTATAAAAATAGTTGTGTGCTGGGACAAGAAGAAAATTGATTCCCCGTTACTGGCTCCCGCAGGTGATTGGCTCCTCCTGGATGACGGCCCACCACATAAAGAGGCTAGAAGGGGGCAGCTCGAAGGCAGAGGAAAGGCTCATGTTGGTGAGTTAATTTGATTCTGTTAGGAGCATGTGACATGGTAGTGGGCTTTATAAGTAAAGAGAGACAATGGGTAACATTTTAACCTGTTTAAACAACTGTCAAGACATCGTTGAGCAGGTCAACTATTACTGGACAGCTTCGAGGTGAGGCTGTGTCACCAGAATAAAAGTAAAACAGGGTAATACTGCTAAAGCTCAGCAAACCCTCTGAAGAAAAATAAAAAACTACAAATAAAATTTGTACAAGAACTGTACAGCTGCTAGAATATTCTCCTCACAAAGTTTGACTACGCTTTATTAATTTCTGCAGGGAGGTTTGTGTGTAGAGTCAGCCATAAATCATTATCCCTGGAGCTGCTGGAAGTTTGGTACCTTGCTGCAGGCACTTTGGCAGAGCTGGTGGGCGCCAAAGATTAGACAGCTGGATTAAATGTAGCACATTTTTACCTCCAGGCTTCTCCAAAATCACATCACCCACTACCCGTGATGAAAATTACACCACACTCCCACCAATGGTGCGGCTGAAAACCCTACAAATAACTAAATGAATGGGTATCAGGTTTGGACGTATGTTAATCAACATCACTTTTGGTTTGGTTGGTTTCAAGGAGAGATTTGAGTCCATTCATCCTCTCCTGCAATGTCTCCTGCAGAGAGTGAGGTGACACTATCAGCCCCACAGGGCAAGCTTCCTGCTTACTTACACACACACACACACACACACACACACACACACACACACACACACACATATATATATATACAGTGCTTAACAACTTAATTAGACCACCTGTCATAAAAACGAGAAAACACAAATATTTTAGAAATCTGTCGAAAAAATTGTGTTGTTATTTATTAAGCAAATAACAAACTGGAACAACTAAATAGTCCTTATTCACATATATTAACCAAAAATCTTAATATTTTGTATGACCTCCTTTGGCCCTGATAACAGATTGCGTTCTTGCAACCACAAAACAAATTTTTCTGTTCAGGAATGCAAGTAAATAACTGTAATTTGGCATCTCAATCAAAAAATAATAATGTGCTTACTATTTTTTCTGCTTTTTTGAAAAACAGTAAATTTGAGAATTCATGAATAACAACAATTATATTTTAGCATCAAAGCTATAATTTTGATTAAAGTGCTTGACTTGCACATACTGGTGGATTAACCATTACAGAAACATAAAGTATTTTGGTAATCAGCAATACTGTTAAGGGCTGTTAGGGCAGCGGTGGCAAACACCTTACACTGGGTGGTGGTCTAATAAATTTGTAAAGCACTGTATATATACATATATATATATATATATATATATATATATATATATATATATATATATATATATATATATATATATATATATATATATATATATATATATATATATATACATACAGCAGGTACTGTGGAATAAATGGTCCCCATTGTCCCAGTAAGTACATGTACATTTCAGAGGGTGGCTCAAACCTATAGTGCCCTTTGATGGCTTTGTCAGTGCTCATAGAAGAACGGTCACAATCAGTTCTATTGAGAAAGCAACACTACAAAAGGTAGGTCTTGAAACACGAGGTTTCCTCAGCCCTCAGATTTTCAGAGAAGCTGTTTCAGAGGAAACGAAAGCAGTCTTCCCTCACTCTTTGAGCTGGATTTAGGTGCGGTATAAAATTGAATCAGAACATCTGTGGGCTGTGCCAGAACATACGCAGTGAGGTGATCATGTATTCAGGGAACAAGACGAACCACGAAAAGATTCAAACACCATGACGAAAGTATCATTGCAGTGTTTCTACAACAGAAAACTATGTAGACTCTTGGCTCATGTTAAAACTCTGGCATCAGTGTGCTGAATAAACTGTTACTGTCCTAATGCGTTTCTGAGAGACGCTCTCGTGAAGTGAGTGTGGGGGAGAAAAAAAAGAGGAAGAAGAGGAGTGGAGGAGACAACAGCCACTGATGATAGTCAGCCAGCAGCCAAAGGGGCAGAAGCCATAAGAGACTTGTAAATGGTGTTGTTGGCCAATTAACCACCGTGAAACTGAGATTACAGATTAAAGAAAAGAGGTTGATTGCAACATAATTAAAACTATCAAAGGCTCGTTCTGAACTTGCCAAATTAGCTTCAACAGCTGTCAATGCAGCGTGGTAAAGTTTTTCTTTTACAGCAACCCCAGGGAGTTTGTCACTTTAAGTGGTGTGCATTACAACAGGAAGATGCACACAATAAAAAGAGTTGAAAAGAGTTGCCACAAGCGCAACCTCAAAAAGGAAGACGTCTCTGCAGGGCAATAAACATGGCTGCTGCAGCCACAGACCTGCTAAACACATACATGTACTAAACGACTGCAGCACATGCGAACACACACACAAAGGCCAAAGCATAAATGCAGTGAGGTTGAAACCTGAAAATAAAAGAAACTAAAAGGGACTGAATGATTATATCTGGATCTGCTGTGAAATCTTTATGGCACTGGAGACTGGAGCCAATTTCAATTCAATTCATCAACTAAAATAAACAGCTTCATCCTGATTTCTGTGAAATACCAACAAAACTTCATCCAATCTGGCAACACCTGCTTCATTCTACCTATGTCTCAGTCAACACGCTGCAACATACAGAGGTACAAACAATGACACTCATTACAGACTTTTGACGACTTGACGACATTGTCCGGTTGCACAGTGACGATAAATGTTTTCAAAGAATGAGCTGACTTTCATACTTTTCACACCATCTTTGGATTCAACAACGTGGAGCCCTTGATGACTCCTTGAAGGCAACGTCAAACCAAAGGAATCAAATTCAGAGAGACTGAAGGGCATGTAGGAACAGAGAGGGAGAGACGTCTGCACGTGTTTATTAATAATATAGAAGCTCCTGGTTCGGGCGCTGACTTGTTGAAACATGTATTTGAGGGTTTAACATTTGAATGAATTATTCATTTCTGGTGTGACAGCAGTGCTGTTCATTGCTTTAGAGCTTGTGCTGTGTTGTATAAAGCAACAGCTACAGATAATAACATTGGACACTGAATGGTCCTCTGCCATGTTTTCTCCCTGCTTCTCACTGTGATGGAGAATGAAGTCTACATCCCCATTAGGGAAACAGTTGCCAGCAGTGCACTCCTTTATCATTCGCTCAATTACTTTTTTCCACAACTCCCAAGCTAATGTGCTCCCATCGACGTTCGATGGTGATGGGCTCCTGCTGAGTTGTTATATGCTACATTTCTCCCACAGCCATATATTCAAAAGTATCTAGTGCCAATACTAATGCCTTTTCAGACTGGTTGATAGATTTGAAGTAACCATGGTTCAATCCAGCAGCTTCTAATTCAGAGGTCTCTGTACAGTAATCAGTAAAACATGCAAAGAAATCACAGAAGCTATAATTTGTTGGTCTTGCAGATATTTAACTGACGTTTTCATGGCAGCTCTGTGGTTAATTTGATATCAAAGTAACACTCAACAGAAAGAATAAAGGCCGGACTGGAAGCTCGCACTTTTTTTCTAAACTAATGCCTTGAACTCATATTGTTCATGCACACTTCTACATGTCGTCTGAACCACCTTAGTAAAGTTTAACAGACAGAGAACCTGAAAAAGAATAACATCTACAAGAGATGATTCCTATTGTTTCACTTCTAAATAGAAATCTCACTGATGTCTCAGTGGAAAGCTTACAAAGCATTTCCTGGAGTGGATGCTGCATACTTAATGAGTGCAGTCAGACACAGACACACATCTGTTTGAGATGTGATAAGAACACACCTTAATGTGCATCACAGTGAGCATTTAAAGCTGTACTAATCATTATTCTTTTATTAACAATGAATCAAATTACTTTATAAATGATTATACAATGTGATGTCACTCATCGTGATGGACACACAGGGAATTATCACCCGACTCCGCAGTTCCTCTCAGCTCTACGGAGAGTTTCAGTGTCTTTCAACTCATTGTTTTTGGTTTGTGTTTGGGTCACTCTTACTGCTCTCTGCAGTGTTGTTTTTAGCAAAGCAAAGCTCTGCTAATACACTGTACACTACCTGCCAACAGACAGACAAAGTTAGAGACTAGCTGGCGAACACAGTGGAGCATTTAGCAGCTAATGAGACAGATATTTCCCTCCTGGGCTGGTGGAGACCAAAACAGAGCTAAAAGGAGAGTGAATATTGGACTTGCGTTCGTCAGGTGGGCGGAAATACGACTCCAAAAGAATGCTAATGTTGCTCCCTGTCATAACAGCATTATATGGTGAAAATATTACAGCTTGTTGCACTGCCCCCAAGTGACCAAAGAATTTCATTAAAGCCAGTTTTGATTATGTATTTTTAAGGCTTCAAAAAAACACTTGTACCACTAATGTTGACTGATTGTAGCCAGGGTGTTTATGCTAACATACAGTCAAAAAGATGTAACAGAGTATATTGTGATAAAAAAAAGTCTTGAAAAAGGAGCTAATGTGTTGCAAATTACACCTAAACATACATTCTAATGTAATCTATGACAATTTATGACATTGAGACCCTGAATGCTCATATTGAAAACTTGGTTTAAAATCAAACATGACATTAAGAGACCATCTCGCCTAAATTGTCAGTGTGGTTTTCTGTCTGCCTGCTTTCATTTCAGCAGAACGGCTGCGAACATGTCAAAGCAATTACAGTAAATCCCATTTGACATTTACAATACAACAACTGCAATCCATAGATGTCATTGTATTTTTGCCAACATTGTTTTTAAGAAATGACATGGACAAGGACACACCTATGCAAAACAAAAAGAAGTGAAATTACACAAATTCAATACCACCTAACAATATGACACCTGGCAGAGAAGCACAAAGCAAAGAAAGTTCTGACATACAAACAAAGGGTCACACGCACTGAATGCAATAGAAAGTGAATAAAAAAAGAAGACAATAAATAAATTATATTGCGCATGTATGAGTGTGTGTGTGTGTGTGTGTGTGTGTGTGTGGAGAAAGGAAGTACAATTATAGAGATAAGCCACTGCATTAGTCTGGAGGACGGTGGGGTAATTTGAAAGTATTTTTGAGGTTCAGAGTAATGCAGATTATAGTGCAAAATACACCCTCCTATCCATCCCTGTGCATTCATGGAACTGAATAAATGTAATGCTTTAAAAATATTCTAGCTATATACTTATTTGATTCTTCTTCTTTGAGTGAAATCATTAACAGCATGGCTGCCGGTGTGGGAGATGGTTTTTATCCCTCCACTGCTTCTCTCCCATCATCTAAACTCATTTTAATTGAAATATTGTGTCAGTTATATTGCTGAAACCTGGAATTAAATCAGCAAGTCTTCATGTCTCTCAGAGCTTTTTAGAAAATAGTCACAAACTCAAAATGGGTTATGATCCCAGCTCTGTTTGATAAAAACACAAAACATATGAGTCACCAGATTGTGAACTAGAACACTGAAAAAGTCAGTGTTGACCTGGTTGACATGACGACACTTCACTCTGAGTAAAACTTCGATAAGAATATGCAAGACAAAGTGCTGTGATAGTATGCAAGTAGCCAGAGCAATGTGTTGTCCTAACAGCTAAGTGCACGAGGCGGGTATGTGAGACCTGCCAATGGGCTCAACCTAAACTTGGTGGAAGGTAAAGTTTTATACTCTACTGGAAATCAACTGGAGCAAGGTGAAAATCACTTGGCAGCCAATTAGTTTTGAACAGATGTTGACTGTGTTCTGGAGGCAGTTGCTGTGTTTTTTTTTTTAGGCCGCATCTATTTCATCCTTGGATAGTCAGAGGGATAAAGAGAGATCTCAACTAGTCAGAGGAGGTATGATTAAGATACAAGCAGACGTTTGTGTGTAAACACCTGAAGAGAGAGAAAGGGATGCAGCCAGGGAATGAGAAGACAGAGAGAAGATGACGGAGAACAGAAAATAGGGTAGGAGAGAGTAAGAGAAAATGAAGGAGTTGATGAAAATGAGGAAAAAAAGAGAATAAGAAAAAGGCAGATGAAGGATGACTGACACAAACTGTCTTCTCCTGCCTCAGAGAGCAGAGATCACATGGCCTCCTTTGTTGAGAAAGTACGTGTGAGTGTGTGTGTGTCATGTGTGTGTGTGTGTGTGTGTGTGTGTGTGTGTGTGTACTATAGAAGCTGTTAGTAAGACTTTGCAACTCTGGCGTTTTTTCAACTCTGACAACTATATAGATAAATTGAAAGGCTGTCTGTGGGAGAAGAGGTGGCACAGAGAACGGCACATTAACGTTTTTGTGGAAGAGTGATGGGAGAAACTCCAGAGGTTGAGTGGGTCTTAATTGGCTTTCTTTTGATTTTCTACGTTTTGTGAAATGGTGACAGTCGATTGTAGGGTGTTCTTTTGCTTTTCTGAGCGTGACTCCAAACAGTGTGTGTGCCGAAGTGTGTGGTCTTGCTTGACAAAAGATAACAATGAGGATCAAAAGGAGAAAAACACAAAGAAACAAAAGGTTGAAATGGAGATCAAAACACATGAAGGGCACAGAAAAATAATAGTGAGACAATAGAGAAGTCAATGGGGCATCTAATGATACAGACAGGAACTGTAAACAGGTGGATCTTTTTTTTTTTAACAAATACACTTTGAAAAAGACATCAAATCACACACACAGACATATTCACCACACATACAGGGATGTATACATAGAAAACATAGACACAAACTTGCATGCAAAACACAGAGAGATCCACACTTTCACTGTGTCTAAGAACAGTATGATATACACACCGTGTACGATGAGTAATACTGAACAGCAATCAGAACAGGAACAAGTGATGCAGCATTAAATGCCGGTTTGACGTCACCACATATAAAAAGCAACTTAAGCTTAAGGGGGAGTGTGGAAATGTACGCTAATGTATCCGTGCATTCTTTTTTTACAGATGTGTTTGGGATTTTTTTCGTTTATCATTAACAGCTTGGGGATATTGTGAGGAAACACTACATTTATCTACGCATTTACACCATGAACTGCCACACAGTGAATCATAGCTGGTGCTGTGTTAAATTCCTAATCTACGTTTATGGAAATATAATGTGTGTTTCAGTGGAAGTCCTTTACGCTGACGCACCTCCTAAAAATGACGCAATACTGACTGAAAGCTGCTCTTCGGCAGTTATTGTGAGGAGAAACCTTCATGAGGATTACGCACAAGTCGACATAAAGCTTCCGCAAATATCACATGACATTTGTTGACATTGCAAGCCCAGTGCTCTACTTTAAAACACACACACACAAACGCACACACACATACATAAGCAGGCAGCCTTTCTCACACACCCGCGATGGTAACCATGACAATTTAGCTGCTTCAGCTTCATCATCACCCACACTCTCTCCATCCATCTCCTTCTCTCTGTTTCACTCTGCTTTTATTCTGTGTTTCGTTCATGGCCGGGCAGCTTTCCCATGTCTTTGTGGAGGAGAGAAACTAGGCTACCAGAAACATCTCTCTCTCTCTCTCTCTCTCTCTCTCTCTCTCTCTCTCTGTTTATTTCTCTTTTGTTCTTTCCTGATTCAAAAGTAAATTGTCTTTTCTTGCCTCCTTCTTGCTCGCTCTCTCACAGTTCAAATCATGTTTGTACTCAGTAAGGTTTTAACTGCAGTTTGAGGTATGACCCCGTTCGTCTTCTCCTCTCCCCGCTTTCCCCACTTTTCTTTTCTTGTCTCTTTGCATTTTCTTCTTTTTCCTCCGGTCTCTCGCTCTCTGTCCTTATCCTGCTTTTCTTCCTAAAGTTGTGTTTTTTTCTTTCTCTCCTTAAGAAGATGCAGAGGGATCCTGGATCCGTGTGGGAAGAGACCTTGCAGCTGATCTATCAGAGTTTGAGTGTGAGTGTATTGCTGGATTAGGGTTCTCATCTATGGGATAGAGCATGTCTTATTGTCTGGCTATCACAGTGGGAGCGGATAGCTGGTCAGGCGTATCGACATGGGGCTACATGGCCTGCTGTCTTCATCTCTCAATCCTCTACCCAGTGTGATTGGCAGAGACAGGATAAAGCCGCGATTATCCCTTATTATCCCTGCCCTTTTGTCACTGCTCCGTCTCATAAGCACGACTGCTGACTCTGATCTGTCTTTCTGCCTTTCTTTCTGTCTCTGGCTTTCTGTCTGTCTCTCTTTTGGACATCCAAACACACACATACACACACACAGAAGAAGAGATGGACATGGATGGACAGACAGATGGTGATGGTCAATAGCAAAACAGATTATACCATCAAACATGGCATTTTCTATGTTAGGATGGGTATTAAATTAGCTTATAATAACACACTGATGCCAGCAATCATGAGAGTCACAAAATCATCCTTTGAGAATTAAAACTTCTGTCACAGAACAAGAAAGAACAAGACAAACTGAACACCTGACATAGTTTGTTTCATTATTTTGGCTCATTTTCTGTCACTAACTTCTCCTGCAGTTTCAGACCCATTCCCTCAACTTCCAGCAGCTGTCCTTCGAGGTTCCCTCTGTTCCCCAGTCACCTGATCTCCACCTGCCCCTCATTACCCTAATCAGTATATATACTGGCCACTTTCCTCCGTTTCCTGCAGATTGTCTTATGTGCTTTGCCTTCTCTGCCTGCCTATTATGACTATTTGCCTGCGTAGCTCTTTCGTCTTGTTTGCCTGTTTGGAGTGACCTCATGACAGACACTGCTCCGTGTTCTTGGTATGACATCCAAATAAAAATCATAACTTGTCTTACAAATCTTTAAGGTGAAAGAAGGACAATTCTAGCTATGCTGCTAAAATTCAGATGTGTATTTCATTAAAAAAAAAAAAGGTTGGGGTCACAGACAATCTTCTTCCAGGGATCCCTGAAATATCTATGCTCCTGTTTGCATAATAAAGGCAAGATAGTCATACATTGTGATGAGTGGCAAAGCATGATGCACAAGTAATGCAGTGTCAATAATGATATCTATACTGATTGACTTTTCGCAGCAACAAACACATTTCACATCAGCACCAAAATCACTTTATCCAAATTTGTGGCTCTCTCCTACGTCCTCCCTGAAGAGGAAATCATGAAGGGAACTGATCTTCTCACAATCCATTGTGTGGGACAGAGCGACACCCAAATCTTTTCTCCAGCTCGATGGCTCTTCCCAATCCTCTTCTGTCCGTCATATGTGACTCCATTATTCATGAAGGATTGTCCCGAGGCTTAACAGTATGCAAACTTCTGGCCAATTTGCATATGGGCATCGGACTGATGTGTGTGTAAGGAGTTTGTGCATGTGTGTGTGTGTGTGTGTGTGTGTGTGTACCCAGCATGTGTGATAAAACACAAGACCGATGACAACTGCAATCAACTTGAAAATGTCAGAAAAAAAGGATGATTGCACGAATAAACTGCATGAGTTCTATGAGGACGCTTACTTCAGCTATACTTTACAGCAAATATGTGTAAGTGTGTGATTGCACGTCTATGTGCGTTGGTGTGTGTGTGTGTGTGTGTGTGTGTGTGTGTGTGTGAGCAGATTTCTTTTCGGTTGCCTGTCAAAGATGACAACTCTGATTACAATAAGAATAGAAGGTAAATATAGAATAGAGAAAGGCGAAAAATGAGAACAGGAAAAGACCGGATTTTCTGAACAACATAATTTGCTAAACATTAGCATAACAATAGAGCAGTCGGGGGGCATGATGGGAGCCATCTTAATACAGGGGAAAGAGGCTGTAGCAGGGCTCACCTACAGCCTCCCACCACTTGAATTATGTGTGTCTACCTCACACACAAAAGCAAGGAGTAGAGAAGGAAACCAATTTCCACATTCAAGTGTTTATGCCAGAGAGAGAAAAGAGAGTGTTGCTGGCTACAGGTAGATGTGACATTTCCATCTTATTTAGGAGATCTAATCAAGAAGATTGGATTTTGTGATATTGCTGCATGTAACCACAGCTGGAAGGGTAGCCTTGTGGTTAGAGAGGAGGTGTGACTTTAAAGCAAAATCTACCTTTGGTTACTCTTAGGGTTCAGTGACAGCACATTTATAACAGCTAAAGTTGAAGTGAAATAAACAGGGAGTTAAACTTTGGTGACACCTTTGACCTACAGCAACAGTGCTGCGAACAGAGAGAACTAGAAAGCTCATAATGGAGGTAGCTATCGTATCAGATGTATCACACAATTCAATTTTATATAATCCTGCTCTGCAGAATGAGAAGCAACAGAGCAATAGACCTGGTCCAAAGCAGCATCACACTACACGTGAGAAAACCTGAGGTTTCCTGTTAATGTCATAAATATCAAAACAATTTTCTGCAGGCTAACTCTGTTGTAGTAGCTCTAGCAATATTGCAAAAAGACTTCATGTCATCTATGTTTGACCAGTTATCTGTGGACAAAAGATGAACCAAAAATCCAGGCATGCTTTCCTGTACCTCACCCTCACCTCTGACCTCTGGAAGGCAAAGAGAATCGTCACCCTGCATTTATTTAAATCTGCATCTGCTTGGCTTCTGCCAGTCCTCCTCTTCAACTCTGACTATTGTCCCTCTTCATCTCTTCCCACGGAGGCTGGACCGCATACAGACTATTCAAACGTCCAAACACAATATGGCCTTGACCACATCCAGCATCTGTTTTTGAAGATATGACGGCAACAACAGCACAATGCAGTTTTTTTCGTGAATCAAGAGCTCTCCCTTAATAAACTCTGGCATGACTGGATGATATGGTCTGCCTCCATGGTTCGCCCCAATCCCCGTCTTTCTGTCACATGGAGCTGCATTATGCATGAAGGCTCTTTAACAGACAGCAGCAAACAAAACTTGGAGAAGCAAGCAGCCACCGAATGGCATCGGACAGACTCTCTTGTTCCCTCTTTCCTCTCCTTAACTCTTCATCATCAGCTGCTCTATGTCTTCTTTCTTGGTTTTGTTTTCTCTTGTTTTCTCTTGTTTTCTCTTGTTTTCTCTGCGGTACCTTTTGTTTCCTGTGTTCCTCATTCTCCCTCTTCCTCCTCACATTGTGTGGTGTTTGCTGCATTTTTGAACTCTCGCTGTCTCTCCTCTCAAAGAGCGCCCTCGCTTTGCCTTCCCGTCCTGTTTGAGAGGCTTATATTTAGTAGCATTAGAGAGGAGCTCTCCAGGGCAAAAGTATTTAGCATTATGCTTCTGACCCACATAAAAAAGGTGGAGAAATAAACCTCTACATTCAAAACTTCATTCATTCACGGCCTCTTGCCTGAGCTTACAAGTGTGTGCGTTTGTGTGGCGCAGTATGAGTCTCCACGTGCTGTGAAGGCTCACACTGTGCCACATGCATCTTAAGCCTACAATTACTATTTGATCCTGTGATTGGTCACAGCCTAACTGTATTCACTGATGGGTGGGTTGTAGTGTGCAATCGGCACATGAATCGGTCTACATTACACAATACACACCCTCACATACACACACACACAAAATTAGCTAATGGTTCAAATAGCACTTTACCCTGCTCTTTCAGCTAGCCTGGCATGACAATTAGCATGAGTGCTGAAATGTCACCTGTGCTGCGTCTGGTGCGTGTATTGTATATAGGCTATGCACTGTGTTTGTGTGTGTGTGTGTGTGTGTGTGCTAGTGGTGGAGAGTCATAGAGATCGCCTGTAGCCACTCTGACTTGTTCTCAGATCCCAGCACTAGTCAGACTCTCACACACAAACACACACACACACACACATGCACACATCGACTCCCACCTGCACACACGCAGAATCCGTTTTCAGTGGCAGTGGAGGAGAAGATGTGCGCCGTCATCCACCCACACACTTACCTTCACTGATGCACTGAAACTTACAGCATATTTGCCAAGTACCACACAAGTGCCTCTATTTCACTCACCCTCTTGCTTCCTCTCTCTCTCTGCCTCACACACACACACAGTATTCTTCTCTAATTCTAATCGAGGAACCACATCAATACTCAAATGTGGTCAATGTGCTCTGGTGTGTGCTGTTCAAATCTTACAGGTTCAGTTTGACATGAAAGCCCTGCGAGATCACTGCCGCTTTTCAACATTGTCAGTTTGAAGACAGACTTTTGATCAGACCCCAGAGACGTGATGAATTCGGGTTTAACCTGCTCTGCAGCTTTTCATGATTATGAAATTATATGAAAACCCAGATTTTCTTCATGGCCTATGAGTGTCATACTCTGCGGCTGAATCTAACTCCTTATCTTTTCGCATCGTAGTGGATGATCATACTTTCATCCATCACCAATATCTTATCACTGCTGACAATGACATCATGGTTGTTCCACCCAAAATGTATGAAGGAGTTGATGCGCCAAAACAAGAAATCACAAAAAATGTTTGTGGTAAATATTCTAAACGCAAGGTGCCCTTACTTTGCTATTCCCAGAGCTTTTGACCACATCCCTCGACCTTCTTCAGAGAATGGAACTTGCTCAGGTGTCATCCAATGATCTAAGTAACAGTCATGTGGTGACAGGTGGTATAACCTGAATATAATTTATAAAATCTACCAGGGATATGTGTAACCAAGTTCAAGGATGAGACTCCACACACACAAAAAAAGTTTAAATGAATGCATAAAGGGAAAAAAGTAAGATAAGAAGTAGGACAAGTAATTTGATACTAAAATGAAGAAACAAATAAATAACATCTTAATCACAAATGATTCTTAAAGGTGCCCTGTGGAGTTTTCTTGTAAACAAACAAAAGTTATGTTTGCATTTTACCAACACACGCTGAGTGTATCCTTGAGCTTTAACAAATGTGTTGAATAAATTTCCTGCCTCACAAAACATTTGCAAAGCCGATTTGTTTACATCAGAGGAGGCTGGTCCATAGAGGCAGAGGAGGTTGCCCCTCCTCTATGTGTAATGTTTACAATGCGGATCATTGACATTAGGTCTGGCAATACGAGTCATTTAGTGCTGCTTAATCTAGTCCACAAATGCGAAATGAAATTATCAAATTAAATGGTGGGATATCTAAATTTGAATCCAATCCAAAACTTACCTGTTATAAAGGTAAAACTACACACCGCTTCTAAGACAAGTGTTTTGAAAAACAGTTTTTAGTGATGTGTTTAAAAGTAGTTTGCAATTTGCACATTATAATTTATTTTCTAATATTCTACTGTATGAAATTATGAATCTATCTATCGCTTTACCGTCATTTCGTCACACTAGGTTGGTTTTCCTCCTGTCCTCCCCAGTTTTTTGAGTCACCAGCTGCCACTGGTTGACATCCATGTCAGCTTGCAGTCTTCTTCTACACTGCCTTTGCTGGTGCATTGCTGTGTATCTTGGCACAGTACCACCTCCTGTAAATCAGTGGAATAGTGTAAGACTAGTCTCACATAGCCAGCCTATCTCCACATTTGATGATAATGGCTTGTTTGCATTTCTTTAAACCAATCACAATCGTCTTGGGCGACGCTAAGCCCAGGATGCAGCGACGGTGTCCTTGCAAAACGGTAACACACAGATAGCGGAAGGGGAGGAGAATTCCAACTGAAATAGTCAGCCAATGGCAGACCTACGTCCAGTGAGTCAGGCTAGTTTAAAACCTTTGGCAGGAAATGTGTCCTGTGTCACACATACGTGCACAAAACAAACAAAAAAGGGACCCAACCATAAAAACTGCTCCATAGCCCTACTAGAGGTCCAAAACCACACAGGGTACCTTTAAGATGACTTCCATAATGTTCAGTGTGTTGTTGATGATATAGATTTTGTAACATGATACTAATAAAAGACTACTGTGAAAACTGTTGTATAATATCTTCTCTGCCTCTGAGGGGAGTTTTGTCAAGTCTGAGAAAACAACAACAACCCTCTTGGGGGTGTTGACTTAGAGCATGTTTACCAGGCTGGGAGGGTCTAATGAAAGAGTTCCATCATGGGAAGTGTAGGATCAAGCACACTAAGGTATAAAGGTCAGGATATCTCAGCTTCTGCTGCAGTGATTTAGCTTGAGCAAGAAATTGCAGTTATCCTGAGTTGTATGCCTACCCTTCATTATAAAAAGAGACAGCAGCAAAAAGTCTGGAGGAAAAATAAGGGAAACCTGTGGAGGAGTTTCTGGTAAGTTTAAAAATCATTTGGAGCTGTCACAGACACAATCCGTACAAACAAAGTCGGTATATGTTGTTACAGCAAACGTCTGTGCTGTCAGTCGAGGAATTCGTCCATTTTCCGTTTGTCTGAGAGTCTGAGGAAAAATTGAGAGAAAAGTAAGATGACTATGCTTCTTTTTTTTTATTGTATCTGAACAGAGGCTCGTGGGATGAAGCGGTATCTTGGAGCGAGAGAGAACACAGATGCTCTGACTTTCAAAAAAGCCGCTTCACACTCCAGGCAAAATCACGCCACTCCGCTCCCACTCTGCACAGCTCGCGTACCCCAGTGCCTGCAGCCCCCATCCACTCCAGTGCATGTTAGGCTCCAAACAAACAAACACACACACAAAGACACACATACAAAGTGCACCTGTGCATCTGCCATATGTGTGAGTATGTGCCAGTGTGTGCAGTTGTGTTATCTATATTTATCTATCTATTTATCTGTGATCCAAAATGTCAACAAAAGGATGATGCTACAACAAAATTTCAAGAGGCAGAACTAGAACCCCCTATGCCAGACAAGTCTCAGAATAACACCCTAGGAAACATGTACAAATATGTTATAATTATCGTTGTTATTATCAATAATAATAATGCTTGAAGCGTGGCGTAAAACAGGCCAATACTTTCAATAATGATGAGCCGAGGTGACAGAGGAGGGGATTGAGGTGTACAGAAGCAAATGACCCAGGACTGCCTGTTATCTATGTGTGTTATTATGTGCATCTTCTTGTGTTTATGCTTGTACATGTATTTGTGTGTGTGAGTGTGTGTGTGTGTGTGTGTGTGTGTGCGTGCGTGCGTGTGTGTGTATGTGTGCTGTCCCAATATGTGGCTCAGAGGCAGCCATGTCGTAATGCCACTTAACTGTAAGACATCAAAGAGACAAGCCCTGGGGGACAAGACAGAAAGTCATGGAGACAGAGCTTTGATGAGGATGTGAAGCTATGTTTCATTATTAATAATATCCCACTGTACTGACAAGTATAGCCGCTGTAACTAGACTAATAACAACAATTACTGTGCCTTACAATATTCATTTTAAACTGATTTAGAGCCAGTGAAAATGCATTGCTACAATGAATGGCGAAAATAAAGCGGTTGGATATTTATTTTTGATTTGCTGCATAAATGTGAATGTTGCCAAGAATACATGACCTACAAATTGCGAGTCTGTATGGATGTTTAAATATTAAGGGGGCTTCAATGTGCATTTTTGAGTCTTGGATGAAGACGGTCTGGTGAAAATAACGAAACTGTGCCTGCACGAATAAGGGAAGCCATTTAGAGCTGATGTTTTATTCTGTTTCAGAAGCGTGCAGTCTTGAAATAAGGACAGACTCTCTGCACACTGTAGCTATCTCTGACTGCTCTATGGCGGACAAATATAGTGCCCGTTGCCATGGTTATGACAGAGAACGCATCCACACAAACAGAGCAGTGAGACCACGAGGATACACACCTACACACCTCTCTCCTCTTTCAATCCACGAACACCACGTGTAGATGCGGACACACACACACATCACACTATCTGTGTGTGTGTGTGTGTGTGTGTATGTAGGTGATTGTCATGTCTGTTCGTGTGAGATGTGCCTGGGCATGATGAGCACCTGTGGAAGTACATTTTTTTTTACAAGTTGAACACAGACTCACCGTCACAGTGGGGATGGCAGTGACAAGGGAGTAGACGAGGACGGGCGGCGCCTTGCTGTTGTCCTCTGGTCCTGGGTACGGCTTGGAGTAGGCTTTGTCGAAACAGAAGAAGCCCTGGATGTGCACCGGGAACGTGTCCGTGTACTCAAAGTAGTACGCCAGCAGAACTGTCCCTGCCATGATGACCAGCTGGAAATAAAACATATTGGTTCCAGCTTTAGGATTTGATCCACAGGAGAGTGTAGGAGTTGGGAAAAGAAAAGACAGCCGGAAAAGAGAGAAGTGGAAAAACGGATAAAGAAAAAAAGAAGGGGAGAGATTTTTTCCTTCTCAGAGCAAAATGATGGATGCTTCCGTAATGTGTAAAATGAATCAAGTGTGCGTGGAGAGATAGTGAGGGATGAGGATGAGAGGGAGAGGGAGGGACGGAGGTAGAGATAGAGACAGAGGGAGACAAATAAGGAGAAAGACAGATAGAGAGGGGGAAAGAGAGAGAGCAATGATAGAGATGCAGAGCGAGACAGAGACATCCCTTCAGCAGTGTCAGTATGCAGAGTGGGAGGGTAAGGAAACAAATGGAGACCGATCAAAGAAAATAACGATGTATGGGGGAAGAGAAGAAGAACTAAAGGGGGGGGGGGCACAGATGGGGTGAGAGAAGAGCAGAGCAGAGCGGTGGAGAAGACAAGAGGAGGCAAGAAGAGAGAAACAACCCTGGGAAGAGCAGAGGGTAGGACAAGAGGAATTATGTATATATGTGTGTGTGTGTGTGTGACTCTCTGCATAACTTAAGTTGTTATTGTACCACACTACCATGCAAAGCACAAGCCATGAAGCATAAAATATGACCTTCATAACTATTTAAAGAAGAATTTGATGATAAAAATCCATTAGCAATTCATAAAAGATTGTATGTGTGAGAGGGAGACAGGGAGTAAAGAGGCACAGGGGATGATGAACTTAGGAAAAAAAAACAAGCATGCTATTCTGCACAGACGACAAAGATGCACGAGTACTAATTATTCATTCATACTCCAGTAAGCAGCACGCTAACTCCTCTACAGGGGAAAAAAAACCCATTTACAACTGCATAGTAAGTCTCTCTAAATCTGTAACTGAAAATTGGAGGTTTGTGCAGTACAGGTTCGCCTTGCGGGAAAGGCCTGAAACAAAAGCTACAAGTTAAAAAAAAGGAATGCGAGTTTAAATATAGCAAGCTGCTGATTAGTTTCATCATAATCTGCAGCCTGAATGTTTGCTCCATTAACTTCTATTGTATGTGAAGGACAAACTTATCAGTAGCAAAACATGAGGAGCCTCTACTGGCAGGCTGAGCTGGTTTATAGCTTCAGGGACATGAGGCAGGAAAGAAACAGCAGTTTGGTGGCTGTTACAAATTCTTCTTTTACCTTAAAGGCGTTACAATATGTGTAGTATTCGAAGGTTAATAAAACATTACCATTGTAAATCACCATATTAATAAGAGTCATTATTGACTAAACCAAAAAAAAAGCAGTGGAGGACTTGGTGCTCGCTAATATGTCAAAGCCAGACCTCAAACAAGGCGGTGGGCTGAAAACTAAACACTAAAGCTGAATAAACCTTTTTTACAGCAGACATTTTGGCTTGTCTAACACAGGTGTGACAAATGAGATATGCGATAATTGCTGGAAAGGAGACACCGTGTATGTTATTAGTTCCACCTTTGCTTTTCATGCTTTGACAGGTCAATATGTCTGTTGTGAAAAAAGGTCTGTGACATTTGGGAACGATAAAGGAACAAGAGGTGCTCTCATGGATGCTAGGCTATCAAGATTCAGGTCAGCAAAATTTTGTCAGACAGAAAAAAACCCAAACATGTTAAGTCTACGATGCTCAGTGTTTTGACAAGGAGGAAAAGACAAACAGGTGATGCTCATCCACAAACAACATCAGTCAGATATAAAATGTGAAGAAGCCCATCTTGCTTTCAAGTTCACTGTCAATACACAGGGAGAGACTTTTGTCTCTTGTGTGTAAAAACTCTGGCAGTGTGACTTAGAAACTAATGACAAACATGCCGTTCATGCAGTTCTTGATAATGTTGTTTCAATTTTTGCTCTTTTATTACAAGTTTTCCCACTATTGTATTGTCATTTCCAGAGGTGGGCATTTACAAACTCAACAATCATTTCATAAGTCACATCGAATCAATTCCACTCTCATGTCTGTGCATTAACTATGGAGCTAGAGCCGGGATTCAATTACCTTAGGTAAGCATTTAAGACTGGAAGCAGGGAGAAACAGCTAGCCTAACTCTGTCCATGGGTAAAAAAAACCAGACCACTAAAAAAACAGAATAGATCTTGTTTGTTTAATCTGTACACACACTGAAACGTAAAAAAGACAAGTGGTGTTTTAATGGGGAGTTACGCTGGTTGCCTGGCAACCTCACAGTGACGACAACACTCTAGGAAGTCACTGTGCTGGGCGATCTTCTCATCTCATGCTCGACTGGAAAGCAGAAAAGCATATTTCCCAAAATGTCACGCTATTCCTCTAATTCTTAGCTTTTAATGTGACTACAACATATTCTAAAGTAGCTTTAGTTGCCTAAACCTTTGTCACACAAAATGTCATGTATGTTATCTGCTTTGGTGCTGATTTTGTTATTTGTTTAAAATTTGATTTTGAAGGTTTTAACTGAGAATCCTCTTTGTGCTTTACAGTGCTAAACAGGAAAGGTTTCACAGTGGCAGATGGCTGAACAAGTGACAAATCACTGAGAGGACCTCCTCCAACATGGTTCATCCTCTTCAGCAAAGTGGCAGAGGACCCACATGGACTAATGCTATAGGGAGGGGAAGGGGAGACTCGCTACACGTAACACATGTCAGCTTTACTGCACATTGAAGGGTGACAATAAACATGGGAGAGAGAGGGTGATCGAATTCAAACTCCTTATGTTATATGCTCCACTGTCAGATCTGCTAGTTTCCTTTTCCTGTTTCCTTTACAGTCATTGAAAATCTGTGGATGATTCCCGACATGAATTGTAAAAATCAAATAATTGATCTGTACGTTCCCATGGCAATGTGCAAAGTTACTGTAATCTACTTCAATCTGTTTGCGGGAGACGTCATAGTCTTTACACTGAGGGTCCCCAGTGAGGAGAGCGTCATACAGGAGGGACGATGTATTCAGTGACAACACACATGCCCTGAAGCCCTTAAAAGCATAATCATGAAGGACACAGAAACACACACACACACACACACACATGCACACACGTATCCACACATGCTGGCAAACTAAACACCTCCAGCTTGTAGTTTATATATAGAATATCAAGCAGCTCCATGTTTTTCCATGTTTGTTTCCTTCTACATGAGCTTTGTGTGTGTGTGTGTGAGTGGGTGAGTGTGTAAGCGTGTGTTTCCATGTGCAGAGTGTGTTTGAATATGTCTGCAGGCATGTGGGTGCATTCCCATGTCTGAGGAGGAACTCTGACACAGGCACGCTGTGTTGAACATTTCTTTCCATCATCCGCTCCTCTCTTCTTGCCGAGCTACAGAAGGCTTGAGGGAGGGAGCGAGGGAGGGAGGTGTAGAGAGGTGGGAGGAAGAGAGCGAGGGAGGTCTGTGAACACCCATCAAAGTTTAAACAAACATTTGAAGACAATTGCAGAAAACCTCCCTCCCTGGGAGACTGTGCATGTCATTGTGCATCTACTTTTGCACAACATAAGCATTCAAATCTGCTGTGCTTATTGACTATACTGTCAGTCTGGACCTAACAACGATGTGTGCGGCACGAGTTTCAAGTTACAACACTTTATATTAATTCTGAAACAAGATTACCGCAGTAAAGAAATTCACTTTGACTAAAAGACAAAAGTTCCAGTAAATGGAGTCATATAAAGTCTCATTAACACAAACAGCAAAGTACAGCCTCCCTATTGAATACTTAAAGCTCTTATATGACATTTCATCTCCTTTCACTCCCACATGAACAAATAACCAACTTCCTGTACACTCTGCAGCCACAGCTAGTTTGTCTGAATATTAATAAAGGTCAAAGCAACTTTAAGTTGATGGTTTCTAATTAGCACAGAGACACATGCTGCACAAGTCACCTTGGAAAATTCATTTGCATAAAAAAATATTCCTAAAGCATCGTGTGCATGTACAGTGTGAAACTACTGAAAAACGACATCACTCTGTCACCTGAGTCATCTCCACGCAGGCTGTTTACCCAGGGCCGTCACTCGGCAGCTACCTTGTGTTTGGTGTTTGTAAGTCAGAGAAAGTACAAACTTTTTAAATTTCACACAGAAACTATTTCCTACATCCGGTGCAAATTTATTTGTTATTTTTTTGTCCCCAATCTTGCACCTTTTGATTCCATTCCAATTACTTATGAAGTCCAGCCATAAAGGATTTTTGGGTGCTAATATAGATCTGGGTTTCCACGTTCTTGTCCGATAAGCCATCAGCCCCAGTCTGTCACCTGTCGCCTCCGCTTAGAGGACTGTTCACCTTGTTCGTCTGCCTGACTCTATCAATCTCCTTCCTTATTATCCCTCACAGTTCAGACCTCAGTAGTAGTACTATGTTACTGTTCTAGTTAAATCAAACTTGTACTGGCCACTCAGTGATCTCTCAACTCAATTAAAAACTATAGTGATCATTTGGCCTGCAGACAGGGTTTAAGACGAAGCACCTATGGTAACAAATGTCCACATCTAATAGAATTGCCAATTGATAAAACCAGCATCAGAGTTACATCCATACAATGTGACAAGTTAAATTAAACAACAAAATATGTCATTTGTCCATGTCCTCTAGAACAACACATAAAAACGTTTTCTATCAGCATGACTGCATCATCGGTCTGTGCCTTCAAAAAACATTACAAATATGAAGTGACAATGTTATGGTTAATGTTTGGTTAGGTTTCAGCTTTCAGCTTTATTAAGGTTTGGGTTAAGATGCCTACTCTTAGTTATAGTTCCATCCATTCACCCCGACCTCATTCCTCTACAGACTTTGTCCTCCTCCTTCCTCATAATTACTCTGGCTGTCGGAGGGCTCTGTTTTCTTTCCAATGCAAAGGAAATACAAGTGTAGGTGGAAACGGTAATCTAATCTTAAATATTACAGCTCTATTAGGTGATATTGTTGATTTCAACACTGAATCAAATGACTAATGTGATTGGTTGCTAGTACTGCTAATCACACTGAAAACCAACACCCTGAAGCTCTGTGCAACTTTTGACCATGGTACGCATGTTGTTTTCATACTCAAGTCTATATAGATGAGAAGCTCTGTCACTCAATATAAAACCATAGACAGCTGCTCCCGGCACACCAGCCCACACAAGCCCAAGCTTGAGCTGACTGATTATCATGTGATGGTGGTGGTACTGTAAGTCTCCAGTTTATTCATGTCCTTGTATATGCAGTACATGTGTAACAGCTGAGATGTGATAGTGTGCTGAGATCACAGGTGATCCCCCCACCGTCCTCATTGAGGGCACATTGACAAATATAGACAATTTCCCAAGCCTACTACTTCCCAACACAAAATTGTATCGAGATAAGGTAAACGAAGGACACAAAATTTGTTGTCATCTCTTACTCTGATTATTAATGGGAATAGTTCAGTGGTGTGAGCAATAAATGTGGTTCGTCTGTTCCTGTGAAAGGTCATATTTCTTTTAATAACATACAAGACTTTGCCCCGCAGCTCTCCCTCTGTTTCATTTCAAGAGATTTGTCAGTTTGCGATTAAGACCTTACAGAGAGACTAACATCAGAGACTAACACTGTCTGTCTCCTCTTCTTTTAGCACATCACACACTCTTATCTTTTCCTTTTGAAATCAGCGGTACACCAGTCCAGCAATATAAAGACATTGGCTTCTGTTCACACATATGTTTGAAAAAAAAAAAAGAAATCTTAAGAAGTATACTTTTCAAGAATGAAGAAAAGAAAGCCGCCATGCATTTCTGAAGGCACAGCATACAATGAGGGTTGAAAGGCTCATGGATCACAACTCCCACTCAAAACACAAACGGCCTTGTAAACATTCAACTGAAATGTGAAAAATGACACATAAATTTTACAGTCGTATGTTTTTCTTTGACCAGAAGTATGTTGGTGACACTAACTGAAATGTTCAAATGCACACAATCTGTACATGCTTGATGTTTTCTGTACTTAACTACACCTTTTTATATCACAGCAAAGGTAGGAACGGGTAATGATTCATGCAGATTTGGTATTGCCAAGTCATAAATAAAAAATTTTGGGGTGGTTTCACCGACAGAAATGACAAATGAGGGATTACACTGTTATGCAATGAAACCCAATTTGATTTACCTCTTAAAATCTGTCAGCGTAAATTTAGCCACAGGATGAAACCAGAGTTTACAAAGTAAGGCATGTTTAAGATGATGACCCCTTTCTGGCTGACCCAGTAAACTAAAGGGAGTCATCAGGCCGTGTAATGAAGGCTTAATGCTCAAATTTCTGCAAAGGGAGTAAAAGCAAGAAAATCAAAGAGACTAATATGGCACTGATGTGACAGAAACAGAGCAAAATCTCCTGCTCTTAAAAGCCCTTTAACCAGAAATGGGGGAAACAAAATGTGATAATAATAATGTGTTATGTAGGGAAAAGGGTGGTGAAAATAGATTTGGGCATCGCTAACGTCTCCTGGGGTGAGACTGTGAGCTTGCACATAAGTGGTGCATGTCTACCCTTGGCCTGTGTGGAGTGGCCAGATGGCAGAAAAGTCAACTGATAAAGTCAAACATGTTTACAGAAGGTGAGAATGTGTGGATGGAGGCTGGTGTTGAGATGACAGCACCCCGCTGTGAGAAAACGAATGTCACACTGCTCAGGATGAACTGGAGGCATGCTGCTTCGTTTTGCTCTCAAAATGTCTGATGTGTTTTTGAATGAGTACAAACTATAGTATGAATGAGTCCAGGCTGAGCAATTCTATACATGTACTTGTTTAGATGTGTCCTTTTTTACACTTTGGTGAGAGTCGTGTCACTGCACACAGCAGTAGAGACACATTAGAAAAAGCAACACCTACATTTTGATGGATTTCTTCAGTTACAGCTAATTTATCTTTCCTTGTCATACCAAACATTTGGCCAGTCCCACATGGGATTACAAGACTATTTATCAAACATCAAAAGAACATGCCTCTTCATATAAGAAACCAAATAAAAAAAACACATTATATGTTCCTCTATATACTTTCAAATGACATGTGAACATCTTCAAATAAACTGTACATGGAATAGCAGAAGAAAGAAAAATGTGTTACAAGGCTAAAGTTTATCCTGATTTTCCTCCAAGGAACTGGCTAATTTAAATGTTTCATATGTGAACAGCCGACTATGTCTTTGTGCATCGTCCATATTTACAAAACCAATTTCTGTTTTTATCTTGCTAAACACAGTATTGTGTAGTTCACAGTGAAAAGGACAATAGAAAATAAAACTTTAAGTCCCCCTTTATGCATTTAGCATTTACAAGCAGTACACAAATATTTTTGTATAACACTCCATAATGTAGTTGTAAGCAGATATAAAGACATTTTTATATGTTTATTAATTCTACAATTCTATGAAGACAATTTAAGTTATTAAAACGGCTGTCATTCATTATCTGTTGAAACACCAAATTAATTGACAAATGGAAAACATATCATCACAACAGCACGGTGAAATAAACACCTCTGACCAAAAACCTGGCATCATCAGGAGCAACACCATTTTCGTTAAGTGTCTTCATGTGGCTTCAGATGGCTTCACAGAGTTACTGCCCTCACAGCGTTCAGCACAAAAAGCTCCGTAAATTAGCACGATATGAGGCTGCAACACCTCTCCTCTCCGTTTCGTGTGATTTGGTTTCCTGATGAGCTCACGTAATCACTCGGTCACGTGTTATTAGAGCCAGTGAAAATTTCACAGGTTTCATCTGTCGAATTTTCAGCAGATGATTAAAAAAAGCCAAGGTCTGATTTCAGACCACAAACACACACACACACACACAGTCAGAATGACACAAAACACTGTACATTAAAGAACAAAGCCATACACACACTGTCCTCCACTCACACACACACTCATCTGCATAAATCACATGTAAATGACAAGCCAAAATAAACTACAAAGGCATATCATAGAATCGACATGGATAACAGGCAAATGAATGGGCTTGACTGCCGCCTGGTGTCACTGAATAGTATTGCAACACTCTGAGCAAGACAAGTGCAAGATAGATGAGCCGACTGATAGAAAACAGTGGACAAGCCAGAGGGATAGAGCCTTAAAGAGAGGACTGGGAGAAGCGGCAGAGGGAGAGTGGAAGAAGATAAACAGACGGATAAAACAGTTAATGAGACATTAGTATATCACAGAACGTGCCGGGGCAAATCGAAGCGTGCCGCTGGGAAATAAAACTGAGGAAGGCAGCAGAAAGAGGAGAAAACAACAGGGGAGAGGAGGTGAAATAGAGTAAATGAGGATATATGAGAGACTGGAAGAGGGTGAAGAGGAGAGAAGGGCAAAATACAAAGAGGTAACCAGGGAAAGGAAGAGGATCAAAGCAGGCATTCATCTTCAGGGCAGCCACATGCCCTCCCCTCTTCTCCCTCTCTCTCCTCTTCCACCTCTTTTGTTTGCCTGATTACTGCGTGTATTTTATCACCATGCCTTGTTTATCTTAAAGTCATCTGTTTTTTTTCTTCCGTTTTCTGTCAAAAAAAAACACCTTTCCTCGACCATTTTCAAGCCCACACTCTACGTGTCACCCAACCCCCCCCCCCCCCCCTTCTTGCTGCATTTCCTCCCATGTCTCTCAATCATCCTCGCTGTCAAAACTCTGTATCTGCTCTCTCAAGAGCGCACTTTGTCTCTCTGTATCTACAGCATCTGCTTCATTCCATAACTCCCTTTCGCCCTGTTCTTCCTCCCTTTCACGTCTCCCTCTTTTTATAGCAACAATCACATAATTCTACAAAATCCCCAGTCCTCAAGCAAACATGCCCCCGCATCTTACAAGCGGAAGAATAAAAGCAGATGCAGGCTCACACATACAAACATGTTCCCCAAATAAAACCCTACAGCAAAATTAAAGGTTTCTAAGCTCTCTACTTACATATATAAACAAGAATTAACATGTATTAATTTTTAGAATAAACTATTGTCTGGAATGCATTCCTATTTTCTTCCAGAAATAAAGAGCATCTGTTTTAATGTCTCTTCAATGTGTTTTTTGCAGCACAGGCAAGGAAATAATTCAAAGGAAACAAGTTTGGCTTTGATGTAATCTGAAAGGATGCCAATTTCATATATTGTGACTATCTTGATTTGGGGAATTAGACGCTGTTACAATTTATTTAGCCGACCTCATTCAGAGCAACGTGCAACATGGGCAGCAGTGAGAATCAGTCTGCGTTCATGAATCCTAAAATTGCATGTAGCTCAGAGAGAAGCAAGAGCGAGGGACACGATCTTACGTAAGCAATTTTATTTTAGAGACCAGCAAGGATCTTATATTTCTATTTCTGATAACATAATTTGGCCTTGGCGCTGCAGCCTAGATAGGCGGCCACTCTTTTCAATATTCACAGATGACATGAGCCTATATTGTGATACACAGGGTCTCTCATCCCTCCCTTCTTCCCTAAAGTGATAACAGGTTGGAAGCAGCCAGCTAACAAGTGTTTCAAACATCCACTCGGAGGGCTGAGAAATCCCAGTGCAGCAGGCGGGCAGGTGCTATTCATGGAGTCTGGGAGATAATTAGGGGGAAACTAGGGAGAGAATAATGTGAGAATGAGCTGTTACTGTGTCTCTGTGGGTGTGTGTGTGTGTGTGTGTGTGTGTGTGTTGAAGAGGGAGGGGACACATGAAAAGAATTTGTGTGAGCATTTAAAAAAAAGAAGAAAAAGAAATGAAATGAAAAATAAAACCAGAGACTTAATCAATAAGATATTGTAGTATAAGGTAACGTGTTCGGGGATGTGATGAAAACTGAATTATTTTCTCACGTATCTTCACTGCCACTCTTATGTGGTAATAAGAGATGTTGATGGTATATAAATTGCCCATGAAGAGGAAGTTAAAGATAATCATTAGTTGTATATCAGGAAATGGCTTAAAGGGCTGATACGTGAGAAGCTGAGCTGCCTCTGCATCAAATTTAGTCTAACAGGGGAATTTAACTTTGTAAAATAAATCTGGAGTTAGTATGAAAAGGAGCACTAATGGAGTAGTTTAGTAAGCATATTTGGTGCTCAGATATGGAGAAATTGTGAGTACAGTTTGGTGGTGGTGGTGTGGGGGGGGGGGGGTCTTGGTCTTGGTCTTGGCAGTAAAGCAGTCTGGAGCAAAGCATCTTTAGAAAAGAGTAAACACATACAACAAATGCGTTGCTTGAAGGTAGAAGATGTACTGAGGCAGTGTCAAACCCAGCAGGGAATGTGGATGAAGGGAGCACATGCAGAGAGAAAGGAGCTTTGTTGTAGGGAACTGTAGGCCTGATGCATTTAGGATGCTATTCATTATTGGAGCAATCTATGCTGCGCTACCTTCACACCTAAACCAAAAACCAGTGATGCCAGAGGCTGTCCGTGCTCTGACACAGACACGCATATGCTGTCAAACAAGCAACGCAACGGTTTCCTGAAGTTGATGCAATTGGCAGCAAAATCAAGTACTGAAAAAAAAAGCCACTGATCAGCAACAGCTGTAACCATTAGGAGCAACTCTGTCTCCTAGAAATCATGTACATATTCATTTAGCCAAATACGTCATGTAGCGAATGTAATTGCCTTGTTGGATTATGTTCAGTGGCAATGCTTTATCAAATGAAGGAAAAGCTTTGTTTGTGTATCACATACGAGTTGTAGGGAGTTGGTCAGGATCACATACATTCAATATCAACATTTTGGGATTTGCCAGATATGTTTCACAATGTCTGCTCAGTATGTTGCATACGAGGAGTTTTGACTCCAGAGACCCACGTGTGGTTAGACATTTTCAATATTTAACCAAGACCACAGTCTTTCCCTAACATTTAAGGAGTGCTCCACCGAACATGCTCAGACTCTCCGTGGAAAGTTTAAAAAAGGATTAAAATTGTTGCAGCACAACCTGAGATATCGTCATTCTTATCCCACACTTTCTTCTTCCTAATCAACAATGCAACTCGGCCATCGACACTTCAGCCCGAATTTCTGATATCCTATGCTAGTGGTGGCTAATGTAGCCTTGATCAGCTAGCCTCAAGTAGGGATGAGGAGCTGGCTACAGAGGTCTGGTAAACTCACTTCTTTCTAACTCCACACCCCCAGAATTTTTTTGGGATTATTGGATTTACAAACTTGTGGCCCACACCAACGCTGACTCAAGTGACATCACTTGAGGCAATTTCTCAGACTCCCTATACAACTGTTCTAACATACAGTATGCAGTGGTACTCCCCAAGACCAACAGACATGTGTAAACTGGATATTCTATTGCAAGAACTGATATTGTAGGGAAAACAAATGTGTAAGTGAATGTTTTGCAGATACATTACCATTACAATATTACCATTTTGGGACTTGGCAGATACGTTTATCAACGTCTCATCAGTATGTTGATAGAAAATGTAGTTTGGACAAAATTACATTTCCTTCAAAACCTTTTTTCTGTTGCAGTAGTAGTACACAATCAGAGACAGAAACCTATGCATCACATTTTTACATGAAGCAAATAAAGCCATGAGAAAAATTCTACTGACTAGGCAGAAATTCCTGAGCAGGCACAAATTAGGGCATCTACAGGGAAGCTAGGAAATGAGAGATGCAAGCAGACATGAACCAACACCTTAGAGTATCATCAGAGTCAGCACAGGCCGTAGACCTGAAACATTATGTGGTCCGATGCTCAGCAGTCTGTTTATTTTACAGAACTCGCTGTGCCACAGGAGGACGCAGCCAACAAGGCATGAGGAGGGAACGGAGAGGAGGAAGCTCCACGACTCTGAGCTGGCAGTCGAGGCTGAACAGCAAAGCTGGAAAGCCAGGAAACGCACTGCAAAGGCTGGGTGCCATGAGTTAGCAGCTACAGTACAGTGTATATTACTATGTCAGTGTCTGCACTATGTTTTTATCTTGCACCAGAGAGAGACTTTTTAGGATTTTTTGTTATACTGAACTGGTAAAATGACAATAAACTGAATTGAATTGATTGATTATCACATCTTACTATTGTTACAGCTGAAACCACACAACTTCTCACTGGCTGTTGTACGTTCGGTGGGATCTACTCAAAGAGTCCGCTTGTAGTCACTCTGAGTACTTTGTAACTCAGCTTTTCAGATTTTCATAGTAGGCCTGCCTCGCCTAGATCACACCAACTCACACCCCCTCTCCCACCCACCAGTGTCTCAAGCAAGTCAGGAATCAGTTGTATCAAAATGACTTTTTAAAGGGGGTCCTTTGAAGCCGTTCCTCTGTTAGGACCCAGACCAGTCCCTTGTGTGGCTTCACAGCATGACGACAGTGACAGCAGCAGCATGGAGCGAAAACAAGAGAGAGGAGGGAAAGATCCAGAGACAGAGAGAGAGAGAGAGGGAGAGGAAGACTTATCCGCTTTCCATTATGTTGATTTTATGCCATGCAAGTGAAATTGTGTGAAATCTTCAGTTTGTATAGAAAACGGATAAGGTCAGTTCTCACATTTTAATCTAGTAGAAGAAGAAAACAATGACTGCGAGAGACAGAGGAAAGACAGTAGAATGAAGAAACATGGAAAGTGGGAACAGAGGCAAAAAGAGATACAGTCATCAAAGTTATAGATGCTAGACGAGCCGTGAGATAAAAGGAGCGTTGAACTCACAGTGGGGACTGAAAAAGGCCATCGTCATAGAGACAAAGTGATAAAGGAAGAGGAAACACAGAGAGAGAACCTAACCATGAGAGACAGAGAGTTGGATTGTGAGAAAAAAGTGGGAAAGAGAGGGGGAATCAGCAACAAGATCACAAGAGAGGAAGAGGAATAAGACTGGGCGTTTGAATTGAGAAGAAGTGGGTAATGAGATGCTAATGTAACAACAAAGGAGTGAGTGCCCTCCGGGGGGAGCTATGCTACAGCAAGCTTCTTCAATATGAACACAGCAGAGGGGGGAATTGAATTCAAAAATGCCCTTTATTAAACTACTGCAATGTACACAGATTCATTCAGCTGCATATATAGTGATTAAAGTCAAACTAGATTTACATCACCCCACCTCTGGCTGTGTTGGAACAAAATAAAAACACCCCTGGAGAAAGGGCAGATTAAGGTGACAAAATGGGAAGAAACTGCAAAAAGCAGAAACGGTATTAGCTGCGCATAACACCCCATACACAGGACTGTAGACCCTCCAGTCTGTGACATGAAGTGAACACGAAGACAAGGTCTACTGATGGGCAAACAGAAACAAGAGAAGAAATAATGGAAGAAGAAACGATGGAGGCCCATGAAGAAATATGGAGCTGAAGAGAGAAGCGTTGAGGAGACAATAGCAGACAGGCTTTTGCGTGAGAGGAGGAGATGAAGCTTTACAAGTAAAGGGGAATAATGGAGAGATCCATGGCGCAAAAGATGTAATTACTCAAGGGAATAAGTGCTGGAGAGGAATGATGTAGAGGATCTGTATATGAAGAGTGACTGGGCACTACTCAAGAGACCGTCAAAGAGAATACAGGAGGAGGGGAGGACCACTGACAGATATAAGCCTAGAGATATTATAGACGCACTATGAAAAAATTAGAAAGCTGGAAAATCATTATAACAAGTCCTCCAGAGGATGCCGAGAATGAGCCAATACCAAAAGCACAATGAAAGAAAATAAAAGCAAGCTTAAGACCGCGCTGGGATTGGGGGATATTTGTGCTATAAAGAGATGCAGCGGCAACAGAGGTGTGTTGAAGAGTATTGTTACGTGGAAGGAGTGTAGGCTTCATCTGCTGGATGAGGCACAAAGAGCAGATGAAAAAGCTATAGTATGATCTCAAGAGGATGTTGTGAATGAGTGAATGAGTACAAAGGAAGAGAAGGGGAGCGAGTATGAAGAAAATCCTTCAGGAGATTCAGTGGAAGAGAAGACGTGCTACTGCAGGTGCACTGACGAAAGATGCAGTGTGCTAAAGACAGTTTACACTCTTTTTTTAATGCAAACCCTGAGTGAGACCAGTTTTTAGACAAGATCTGTGTTTACTTAAGTTTGTCTCAGCCTCAGGGAGAGAAAAATGCCCATATCTATCCTTAGCTCTCATGTTTGCCTGTGGGCTCTCTCTACTATTGCAAAACCTGAACTTGTGACTTATCCAGTCACCCAAAACTTTAATATTTTAACCCGTGTAGGAATGCAACATCACATTTTTAGGGTGAATTCAAAAGCAAAAGACTGTATTTTAATGCAAAAAAAACAGCTAATTCAGCTTTCGTAGCTGTAGCTCAGAGGACCTGCAGGCTTGGACCATGCTAGCGGTGGCACAGGCTAATTGGGTTTCCGTTCTTAATTAGGCCAATTAATTAAGAAATGCAGCTGAGGCCATGAGCGCTCCACCAGGTCATGTAGGGATTACACAGGAGAGGAGAGGAGTGGAGGAAAGGAATCAAGGAGCTTATGAGCAAAAAGGTCACTTGAGAGGGCCTTTGCTGCGAGAATACCTCTCACTGAATGTTATCACTAAGTGATTCATGGACTCAGGGTAATTACCCATTTGTGACAATTTAAACAAATCAATCACTTCTTTATGGAGTCAGTGAATTGAAAACAGAGCCTGCTAATTCCCCAACTGACAGTCATTGTTGTTAATCTGCCGTGAGAAACATGTGAAATGACGGAAGAAAGAGATGGGGGAGACGTGGAAGAGAACATTCACAGTCAGAAGACTGTAAGATGTGTCAAAATGTGCCCAATGTGTTTGCTCTGTGTGACTCAAAGTTCCCAGAGGTTTCTAAAACCTCCAACGCCTGCAGAGTACACCGCTAAGTCTTCACTTCTGTCCACTTTCATGTACAACCATGCAGCATTTACACGTAACTTTGCCCACTGTACAAGATCAGCACATGAAAGCTAGAGATTTTAGACTCTACATTTAGGTTAAGTTGGCCAAAATATCACAAATATTGCAGCTGTAGGTTTATAACTACCAAAAGCAAAGAACAAAATGACTTTCAATGTGAGTCAGGTTTGATGAGCGCAACAAGCGACCACAGTGCTGTATATGTCCAAACACTCACCTCCACAAAGAGGAAGCAGGGCACGATGTAGGTGCTGGTCTTCTGCTGGCCTTGGTCGTCAGGAAGGTTCCTCATCGCCCTCCTCTGTGCTAACAGCTGACTGTCAATCATCTGTGGGGTCAAAGGTCATTGCAAAGCTTTAGTTTACTCTGTTCTGTGCTGGGTGTAGAGTGAACTACTTCATGTTTTGCAAAAGCTAAACTTGCAAATTTGACCTTGACATTATAAAAAAAAGATATTATCACACAAGCACAGACACACCTGTAAAGTTCATAAAGATGCGGATGAAAGTTTATGAAGTTGTGGACCATTTTTCGATCATTTTTAATGTTTTGCATATGTTCATAACACTCAACAATAAATGCAGTGTTTGCTGAGACTGTGAGAGCAGCCTGGGTGATTTTGAGGTGTAGCAATACGTAAGAACACAGGAGAGGCACTAAAATTCAGGCCATTTAGATAATAAAGTATAATAAACTCAATCCAAGTCAGACTGAACTAGAAGTTTGGCTGTGTATATTACTTGGCTTGACTTATTAGTAAGGAAAGAGACCTGACTGGCACCTCGATTTAGTCACTTTGTTAGTGTTCAACTTTGTGACTACAGTGAGTCACTAAACAGTCGTCTGACTTCCAGATGATACAAGACTGTAGTAGTCTATTTGTATTCAGTGCCTGGCTTAGAGTAAATCTTAGGGTGAGGGTTTTATTGTCTGTTGAGTCACAGAAAATAGGTAAATAACAATTTGTTGAACAATTACCTTTTCACCTGATGAGTATGTCTCAAAATGTGCTACTAGCTAAAAAGAAACGTATGTAAAACCTCTGTAAGTAACACACAAAGACGTTTTAAACTCCATGTGTTTTACATTAGTGCTGCTCCTATCTCTCAGCTGATGCAGGGCAACACAGCTGTGAGTATGAATTACTTTCATATTGGATGAGTCGACTGCATGCGTTGCATAACTTCCAAAGCCAACATCGGAGGTGAGCAGCACATTCAGTTTAATGCAAGACAAGAATTCCCATCTCAGACCTACAACTTTACATGTAAGCTATGGTGAAACGTAAGTACATTTACTCAAGTACTGTACTGAAGTACAATTTAGAGGTACATTTCCATGTTCCTTAACCAATTATACTTTTACTTTATATTTATCTGGCAGCTGTAGTTACTAGTTACTTTGCAGTATTAATACAAATTATAATCAACTAATGAATTATGATGTACAGTATTATTATAGATGAAGCTACCCAGTAGTACTTAAGTAGATACATTTAGCCCCACCATTACTAGCTACAAAATTAATGTGGTATTTTTAGGTATATTTTGATGCTAATACTTGAGTAAAATGTACTTTTAAAGGCAGGGCTTTTATTTGTAAAAGAGTATTTTCTACACTCTGGTATTACTACTTTTGCTTATGTATAATATCTGAATACCTCTTCCACCACTGCAATTAAAAGATTTTTCCTAACCTTCACAGATGTGGCACCTCACATGTGGAATCAAACCTTCACAAAAACAATAGAAGCTCTGATGATGATTTTGAATCATAATGAGTACTCTTTACACCTGGAGTTCATGATGTGCCACCCATCCAGTAATGAATCAGGGACCTTCAACACTGCCCGTGTGCTTCATTTTCAGTGTTCAATTTTACTGATAATCATGTCTGAGCACAAAAATGGAATCATCTGTCAAAGAACATCTATTTTTATGCGCACACCTACACTTATACATACAACACACACAAACTCACTCACCCGTACACTGAGATGCCCACAAAGATACATTCTGCATGATACATCAAAAATGCACACATACAGGTACACACACACATGCACACACCAGTACGGGTAGGCAATCAAAAAGGATGGTGGGGGAAAATGAGGTTGAAAGGAGGAGAAGTAGAGTGGAAACAGAGGAGCGATGATCAAAAACAAAAGCCTGACAGAAAGAGATAAGAGAGACACAAAGTCATGATGCAGACGTTCGGAGACTCTTCAGAAGTAAAGAGGGTGGGGTGAAAGCTAGCAGACTCAGCAATGGGAAATAATAGCGATTGGGGGGATAACAGGTAGAAGTTGAAGAAAAACAGCTCCAGTCCCCAAAGTGAGAATTGGAGGAAACAGGGGAAGAGATAGTGAGGAAAGTTAGAGCAAGAAGGCCAGCTTATGATATGCTCAGGGCTTTCTGACATGCAAATGACTGCACTCATGCTAAATAATGTCAGCTGCTGCTCTTTTAAGTGTAGGGATGCCTCAAATATATCCAGCTCGAATCAAACAGCAAACGCCATTTTTCTAAGAACTGGGAACTTTGAAATCACGATTTTATCAATGATAAAGCAAATGCCCTCAGCTGTCTTCAATATCATTTTTTTTTTCATTCAAACACCAATTGGTTCTCCTCTCAGATATCGAGCCTGTTCGCTCATCTCCTTGACAACAATTATCTCGCTGACTTTATGGCTGAGGGCAAATCTCTGCTGCCGTGTCAGCCCTTTCCACAGCCAATGGTCGCTTTTAGTGAGAGGGGAGGAAGCCACTTCATAAGGTTGGAATGCGTCCATGTTTTCATAGTGCACCTGAACACCTATCAATGATATAGTAAAATTTTACATTTGAAACAAGGACCAAAATTTTAATTCTTTAAATGAGTCTAATTCTTCAAAGCACATTTTGAACAGTAAAGAGTAAGTAAATGCTGAATGATTAAGTCCTGTTTACACAAACACATACAAATATGCCCTCTTGACGTTCGCAATGAAAATACAGAGTGTATATTTGCATGCAAAGGGAACGGGAAAAGACTCCTATCAAATATTGCTGGAACGTGTTTTAAAGAGCTCTATAGTATATGCATTAATAACTAAAGCATTAAACATGTAATGCTCCTTGAAACCTAAAGCTTTCTCATCTGGAACAGAAAACTGTTGGTGAAGATTACGAGACTTCTGAACCGGCGACAAGCTCAGACTCAAAGAGTGTGAATACAAATGTAAAGCTACCTACACGCCAGGTATGCACCTGTCTGTATCACACAGCGAGTGAGTAATGGTCCCTACAATTTAAACATGCAGGATTAGAGGGATTAGAAGTCATAATTTCTGCTAAATCACACACTCATGTGCTGTCCACTAACTTGAACTTCAATTATCTTGGAATGAAGTCCCTCTTGGCAGTTTCTGGTCCACGTCATAGATTTATCATCATGGCCCTCTATTTATAGCCTCACATGAGACATTGTTTATGGCCGCAAAATGGTTGAAATCTAAAAACATTTTCTGCAAAAACCTCGCTATGTGTATTTGCACAAGCCACACATACAGTACACATGTATTTCTGTCTACGCGTCGTGCAATGTTTGGCTGATTGACATGTACACGCACGCACACACACACACACACACACAGCAGTACAGCCTACGCTCACTGAGTTTAAGTGTGTTAATTATTCATGCTGTGGCTATATACTCGTTTTCACTCCTCTTCCTCCACTATCGCCTGTCTGCCTCATGGGAAACACTATCCCACTATTCCAATATAAGTACATGCTTCCACTACAGTCGAGCCTCAGCTACAGCATGAAGTGGCTTTGATTGGTGAAACAGCACTCATTGACGCTAAGCAAAGAGAGAACAGGTTGTACAAGTTGTTGCAGAAGATGAAATGATTGTAAATATACACCCACACACACACACACACACACACACACAGGAGGTTGTCCGCTGTAAATACAATATTTGGGTGTTCCTTTATGTACCCATCTCCCAAAGCAGTGAGAAGCGATCAGGCGTAAGGTTGGCATGACTGATTGTCTCTTGTGTTGCTGTCCATGTCGTTCACTATGATGTGCATCCTTAAGCCTCGCTCTGGCACCACGGCAACAAAAGACCCACTCACTATCTCGCTGCCACACACACACACACACACGAGACCATCATCCCAGCATTCATTTCATGTCAACTTGGATGTCAGTCCAACAAGTGGTGCTGCACAGCTGATGCCTATGTGTGTGTGTGTGTGTGTGTGTGTGTGTGTGCGTGTGTGTGAGTGTGACACAGAGATGTTCTATCTGCTCATTCCTTCCATACATTACGGACAACTTTTCTGTCCTGTATGGTCATAAGTTGAATTGTTATTTAATGCCTATATTATATTGTATTCGACATGTTGATATTTGCATATTATTGTATTTTCATTGGTAATCCCCTATGTTAATACTTTTCTAGTACTGCTTTGGCAATATAGGTTTCTGATCTGTCATGCCACTAAAGCTTGTTTGAATTTGAATATGAGAGAAAGAAAGAAAGCATCCTGCACAAAATCCCTGCTGTGCTGCACCTCAGGTTCAACAATGTGGGTCATAGAGATGCACAATCTCACTCTCACACACACACACACACACACACACACACACACACACACACACACACACACACATTCAGGAACACAGTTCCCAAAAGAAGCAGAAGAAAGCAGTGCAGTTTGAAAAACTCTCACCTTAAATCTCTGTATGTTGGAAGCAGTGCTGCTGCACAGTGACCGCTGCCTCCTCTGATTCTCCGTCTCTAGGAGGATTTGCTCCTGCAGCGGACTCCCATTCTGTGGTTTGCGTTGTGGTCTCAGTTTCGCTTCTTCCTCTTTTCCCCCTTCTCGTCTCTTTCAAAGCAAAAACCACCCCTCACTTCCGCCGCTCCGCCACTGAGAAGCCCTCGGCACTGAGTGTGAATAGAGAGAGATAGAGAGAGGTTGCCACACTGCCAGGCACCCAGCCTCCAGCCAGCCTAGTCTATATCTGTCTGCACTCTGCCGCTAGGTCGCTAAGCTAAATATGATGATCTTCAACAGCACTTCAAGGCTAATTAGTCAAGTGAAGGGATCCACAGGCTGGTGAGGGAGGCTCCTCAGCGCAGTTGCCGGTGGATAGGAGAGGAAGAGAGAGAGGAGGAGAAAGAGTGTGCGTGTGTGTGTGCATCTGTATGCTTGTGTGTGAGAGCAAGAGAAGGAAAGAGGCAAAGAGGAAAAAAGAGAGAGTGGGAAGAGGGAATAAGAGAATGAGACAGCTGGAGTGGAGACTGAGAGCAGAAAGGAGCCAGCATGTGTGTGTGAGAGAGAGAGAGAGAGATGCAGAGAGAGAGAAAGGGGGTGGGGGGCAGGGGGGAGGGACTATGTGTGTCAGAAGCTGAGGCAACACAGTGGCTAAAATGGTAGACACTGTGCACTTTAGTACCTCAGGAAACCACTTTGATACTGGCAGACACCACGGGCTCTGGGAGAGTGTGAGTGCACAGGTGTATGTTTCTGTTGTATTTGTGTGTGTGTGTGTGTGTGTGTGTGTGTGTGTGCAATTATGGGATCATGGAAATCCAGAGCAGGAGATAAAAAGCCATGAGTAATGTGAAGGTATGGTGTCAGTGTTTTGTGAGCAGTGACACTCTATGACAATAATGACGATGTGAGCTCAGGTGAGCTGGGACCACAATCCAGCTCAGCCCTTTGGACAGCAGACAGTGGGTTAATGATGCATCGTCGAGAGGAAAAGTGGGACGCATCCTGCACATGGCCCTATGTGGGTCAGAGGCCCCCAGGTGCATGCTCACCAGCAGCTTTTGGCTGTTTTTGTGTAAGAGTGTGTGTGTGCATTGGTGTATACTTGCATGGGTTTTCTCTGCCTCCCTCAGGGCTAACACAAAGACCGTGTGTGTTCCTGTACATGTGTATACATGTATGTGTTGATGTGTATTGGTACATGTTTGGACATGTTACAATGGCACCAGTGGACTGCTGGACACTGGGACATTTCTCTCAGGCACTGCCACACAGGTCTATCCTTGGAACATAAGAACATATGCAAGTCCATAACATTGTCCACAAATTGCTTGTAAGTATCTCACTTACTGCACATATTATAATCTTCAATATTGTTATGTATGTGAAATTTATTCAAATTTAATTAAATAGTTTGACGCTGTTGGAAATGTGCTTATTCGCCCTCTTATCGAGTTATATAAGAAAATCAGTAAATATGAAGTTACCGCCAGCAGACAGTTAGAACTAGGAAAAGGGGGAAACAGCTAGCCTGACTCTGTCTATATAACAAAAATCTGCCTACCAGCACCAATTAGCATATTATCTTGCTTGTTTATTTCATACTCTTTTTTTTCTTGACCAGACGCAGTCATTTCCTGGAGTCTCAGCTGGACAACAACAATAGTCCAGCACATAACCCCCCCCCTAAAACCACAGACAGTGCCAGGCTAGCTGTTTCCCTGTTTGCAGTCTTTATGCTAAGCTAAGCTACCCAGCAACTGGAGGTAGTATTTACCGTACAGACATGAGAGTGGTATACATATTCTATCTACCTTTTAGCAAGAAAGCACATGAGGGAAATCTCAAAACGTAAAAACTATTTAACATTTTAGGAAAGTAAATATTATTTCCTCTCATATTTTACCCCAAAACATATAACAAACTAACTAGGGTCATAACATCCCCATCCATTTGATCTAGTTTGATGGGGCTATTATGGTAAAGTAAAAAGTCAGAGTATGCCATTAACAGAATTTAAATCTCAGGAGCTTGGGTGGACATGGAAAAGGGTACGGCATCCCTCTTGCCAATACAAATGTCCAAATACATTTCTTGTAAAAGGATATTTAGCCAAATTATAGCATTAAAAAAAACTGCCCACCCTTTTGCTGCACTCAAACAAATCACTCACAGCTGGAGAGGGACCACGGACCACTCACAGTAAAGTGTTTTTTTTCTGAGGATGATAAAATCACGTGGTGTCACAGATGTCATAGTTCCCATGGCAACTCGCTACATTCATAGAGTGGAATGAAAAGCGAGGAAATGCACATGTGCGGAAATACACACACTCTTACACATTTAATAGTGCACATACAATGCAGATGAAACAAGTCCCTCTTAAAAATGGCCTTGCTTCCAAACCATTGAACTCCCATACCTGAATGACACTCTCACAAACTCTCTCAAAAACACACCTAAGTGTAACTAGCCGGACTCAATGCTGTCTGAGGCGGACAAATAAATCAGTGTAGAGAAGTTGACAAAGACGACATAAAAGAATATAAGCTCAAACAGCAAAAATGTCAAATAAAACGACTCAGTGATTTTTAATCACTGACGTTGTGATCAAACGCTCAAAACTTAGATATCAAGGCAGTATCATGTCAAGCAAGTTAAGGCGCTGTAATTTCTGTCCGTTCCTCTTACTGCCACTTGAACAAACCCACTAATGTCATCCTCCATTGTACAGTTTTAATAAAGTGAAGGCCTTTAAAAGCTCATGAGATAATTTTCCACAGATACAAGGTTTTTATGTAACAACAGCACCTGGTTGCTGCAAGGACAAAGAAACAACTGCAGTCTAATTCAGTGACTATATTAATATCTGTCTTTTACAGCCTCCCAAAGGACATCTATATTATCCGCCCCATCACTTTAACTCTTATTACTCTGGAGGTGTGCAGCTTTCAGTAGCATCTCTTTCATGATGGTTGATGCCTTTTAGATATGCCTGTCTGGTCTTATAGAGTGATGCATGCAATAGAATAACTCAGGTAGCTTCATACATTATAAGAATGTAAAGAGAGAGAGGAGTTGTCAAGGGCAAAACAGGGAAACAAGACGCTGTAGGACTAAATAGAGCAAGTACACAGAGGTGGGCATGCGTAGCCTACTAACATTTAGACGCACACACACACACGCAGTAAACCTGTCCTCTCTTGACTTTCATTTTTTACACACTCCTATCAGCCCAGTATCTCTGGGATTTACATCTATATTGGACAATTCTGCATCTCACAATCTACATCCAATACCAATGCAGTAAATATTGTGCCCATATCCATGTGTAGTGAGGTGGAATCTAAAGCCTTGTTTCCACTGAATGGTACGGCTCGACTCGCTTTTGGTACCAGGTACTTTTCTCGATTTCGTTTTCCACTGCAAGTAGTACCTCCTCAATGTAGGCAGGATTCTTAACTGCGGCAATTATTGATGGTAGGAGGGTTTTTGTAGGATGTCCCGTGTCACGCAAGTGTTGATTCTGGTGATGATTCTCTCTGACCAATCAGGCATCTGCAGTGTTTTAACTCCACCATTTAGTGTCAGCTCAGCTCACTTAGAACCTCGACAAAGGTGACACCAAAAAAATACCAGGTACCAGGTACTATACACAACTTTTGACAATGGAAACCCAAAAAGGTTTGGGAAACAGGTGGAAACAGTTCCAAGCGAGTTGGGTCAAGCCGTGCCGTACCATGGAGTGGAAATGAGGCACAAGGGTGTGGTGGTTGGGCTTGTGGGTTGGCATATGGCACATCCTACTTTCAGGCAGGAGACTTTCTAGTTGCCATTGCTACGATTTTTCTCAAACCTTAACCATACTGTACCATAGTTGCCATGCGTAGGTATCGTAAAAGTGAGAATTTCAAAATCGTTGCGATTGGATAAAAAGAATTGGCATCGAACGTAACCCGAGGTCTTGTAAAATCAAAGTCCAACGTCCAATATTGACGTTCTTGACTGGTCATAGGGTTGCAGTCCTCCTTACACAACCATACACATACAAGTTAGCATTCACATTAAGTATTTTCACACTCACTAATATGGCACTGGGGTGGCTGAGTGGTTAGACAAACTGTCCTTTAGCTGGTCAACGCAAGCTCATGGCCCTTTAGTCAACAAGCATCTGCACTGTTAATGGTTTCTGTGACATTTTCACTCACCTCACATCAGAAACCACTAATCTTGTCCCCTTTTTACATGTGTATTGTATGCACACAAACGCACAGGCATAAATGGGGCTCTTTCTATAGTGTGCTACACAAGCACATACAAGCACACACACAAGATAACAAAAGAGCAGTGTTTAGAAGGTGCTGGTACTCGCGTGCATGAATGCACAGGTACAAAAAGCACATGCATGCAGTATTGTTAAGGATACTATACTCACAAATACCCCCCCTGCAAACACACACAAAAGACAGTGAGACTGTGTGGCCATATTGTTTAGGGAAAACCGTGTGATATGAGCCTGTGCACTCCCACTATCTGGCTGTTCATGTGAAGACTCCCTCTTGTCTTGGGGAATCAGAAGTAGGCCGAGTCAGTGGATGTGCTCATTTCATACACCATCACTATGGATCACAGCCAAGGACATTCTCGCTTCAAATTGCTATGCTAGGGAATTTCAGCCATAAAGAATTAATCAGATTTTTAGCAAAATTGGATTATAAAGATGATACAGCAGAGGTCAGCTAAGCTGTAATTCATGTGGCTAAAATACTGACCATCTCTAAAGACGTTGTTACGCTAGTACTTCAGGGGTTCATACCCCAGATTTGGGCATATTAAAAAAGCAATTAATCGCCAGAAAATGAGCCTGAAGTATATTGTGATATAAATGAAATATGAGTAAGCTATAATGAAATATACATAAAAATAGCTTGGCCTAGTTTTATTTCATCGAGCTACACTATAGAGTAGCTGAATGGTGCCTTTGGTCTGTCCTTCCTGCCACTCATGGACAAAACTTTTTATCCTTCCCACTCCAGGGTCAACGAAGGTGTTATGTAACATGCGGTAATAAGAAATTGTTCCTTTTTTGGGTCTGAATAGTATAAAGGTAAACTTGTATGGTTTGCCTAAGTATGGTTACAGTTACATGCAAAATACAAAACATACCAATAAATTCATTCTAAATAAATATTGCAAGTGATCTCTTTGTCTTGAATGCAAAGTAAAATAAGCAGAGGGGTGGATTTGCGTGAGTAAATGTAACCACAGTAAAACGTTTCAAACACAGAAAGTCATGCTAATGCACTGTATAGCTGTAAATCACAAACTTCAAAAGGACTTTCCAGAGAGCATGCCTACCTATATCTAACTAATCTCACAAAACTAAATGGTTTAACATACTGTGCAAATAAAACTCGAGGAAGCAAAGCCGTGAACACAACAAAGCATACTGAAAAAACACACATTTGGAACTGAAATCCTGCATCCCAGCAAAAAAAAAAAGGGAATACTCCACAATAACCTACTTTAAGAATATGACAAACATCTGCCCAGCATAAAGCTTGACAGGTGGGACTTATAGTTTTGGAGCTTGCTCCTTCACAGAGGTCAACTACAGTAGCCAACTTGGATTTACAACAGTGACACTGCATCTCTTCTTTTCTGTCAATTCATAACCAGCCATTCATATTTTCATCAAAATATGCCAGAAAACGACTAAATGCACAGCTTTTAGTTAGCTGTTTACATCTGACATTCACTCAGAGGTTAAACTGTTTCATCCAGCTATAAGCAGATACAATCAATAATTAATATCCTCCAGTCATTAATAGCCTAGAATCCAATATATAGTTTTATTGTCTTCTAAAGTGATGTAGAGGTGTTTTAAACCTTTGAGACTCCTTAATTTCCATTGAAAAATGAATGTAGGGTGAACTAACAGTGCTTGTTATTGTTTTTAAAATGGGTGACATTTTCAGAAGTGTAGAAAGGCAGACAAAAACACAAGAGATCGACCCCATAAAGCACTGTATTTATTAGAGATGTAAGGCAATCGTTTTACACCCATATTCCCCTTTCATGTTAAAAGGCAGGACGTGGAATCCTTAATTTGAGCTGAAAGGGATTTTACACTTCTGAAGGGTGAATGAAAGGGCTGTCATTCTGGGGAACGTTACATCACATCTAATAGTTTAACCCCCTAATCTACTTTGACTTTTATTCGTGAGACATAGTGCAGCAGGTTCCATGCAAATATTACCTTTTTTTTTTTTTTTTTTGCACGGATGCCTCATTTAATCAAAATCACTTGACTACATGACATGGCCTCCAGCAACTGCAAGAAACACAGCACATGGAGAGACTGATGTTTGAGATTAATTTTAAGGTTGAGCACCCAAACATGCCCTGAATATGAAGTCTATCATTAAAACATAACGATTTAACTAATTCTGTGCAAATATACTTTGAGTTTGATCTTTGTTTTTACAGCTTGAAGGAGCAAAATAGAAAAGTAAATGCTGCAGTGACTTTTAAGTTTCTCTCTACAACACTGTTTTAAATCACCAGATGGCATGTCATATTGGTGAGTAGAATGCATCTCAACCTGTTGCTCCTGAGGAAAGCTGTTTATCTGCTCTGTAGTCACTCCGGGCGACAACAACAGGAAACATGAGGCTGCTGCTGCTGCAGTCTGGAGGGCTGGCCTCACGGTAATGACTGGAGTCAGGTAACCACCGGACAGACCGACCCTACTCCTCCTCGCGGACGGCGTTAGACACGAGGGGAGGCTGTGAGAGCGGCTTTCCCGGAACAGTTTGACTTCGTTTTTTTTTTTTTTTTTTTTACAAACTATGCCGCGACTTTCTCTCTGAAACAACAACTTAACAGACTTGTAAAAGTGTGATGAACGCAACAACGTGTCGCCCGGAGTTCATGTGACGAGCGTCGCGTTTGGGAGCTGGCCCGGAGCAGAGGCGACTCAGGTGTTCACGGGGAAGTTTGTGTCGTATTTTATTCTTCTCGCCACATAATTAATCGAGCTGGAAGGAGGTTTTGTCTCTTTTTGTCGCGTGTCCTGTAGCTCCACGTTTTTACTTGGTTTCGTTTTCCTTCAAAAGTTTTTTTTTTTGGACTTTAAAACATCAGGTGGTCGAGTTTGAACAGGTAAGTGTATTTTGGCTTATTTTCTGCATGAATTTTAACACAACTTCGGTCTACGTGGTCGGTTGACACCTTTTGAAACTGGGCCAAGATGTGGAAGTGAGCCCAGCCGGAGCTGGACAGCCCCAGCAGCTGGTGACTTGTCTGACCTCTGTCAAGCATTGCAAACCAAAGAGTTATTTATTGATTAAAAACCCTCTGAAATATAATTTGACTGGTCAAACGTCACTATTGATATTTTCTGACACTCCTTGGCTTCTTAAATCCTCAACTGACCTTTTTAAAAACTGGATTTTGCTCTTGGGTACAGACAGTGAGTTTACAGTAACCACCTTATCATAGTTATTGTAGTTTTTATCTTTAAAGATATGCCATGATGTGTATACAGTAGCCCGTAGGTGCTGCATTTCTTTCAGCATGAAGTGTAAGAGTAGTTGTCGCTACTTTTTTTCTGCAAGGGTTTTTTGTCAGTACCAAGTTTTATGAGTAATAAAGTCCAAAAGCCTCAAGTCTGCAGGGCATTTACACCAGTTTTATGATGCAGTGGTTAAGATAGTGGGGCTACGTTTTGACACTTTCCTAGCTGCTGTTGCAGCTGCATCTCACCACCACCGCGTGCACACACACACACACACACACACACACACACACACACACACGCCCCACACACGCCCCACACACTTACAAAACACACAGTCAAGATCTCACATTCTGTATCAACCACACATTTGTTGTCTAACTCTCACATGTATGACTCATCTACTTAACGGTAAAACACACTGCTGTTTCATCACTTTTAACCACACTATGCTAGATCTGTACTTTAGCTTCATTAGAAAAGAAGCCAATTTCTACCCTACGTCCCATCAAACAAAAGCTGCTTAGCATGCAGCTGAGCATACTGATTTACAAGCAGAGATCCCAGCAGGAGCTCCTGACATGGCTCTTCTTCTGTCAGGCTGAGGAGCTGAGGGCCTTGAGGCCATATCCAGGGGGTGTACTCACCTCTGGCTTAATTTGAGTCTCAGGAAAGAGTTACTTTCTTGAGGGTTTGTTAACAAGCGTGTGTACGCCTTAGGTTTCAAAGAGAAGTTGCACATAAAGGATCATGGCACAGGATACATGGAAATATAAATGTCACAGCAGCCAAAGAAGCTGATTACAGATCAGCACTGCTGTCTTATGACACGATAACTAGGACAACCACTGTCCTAGGAAAAGTATGAAATAAACTTTAGCTGGTGTCACCCTCAGACAAGCCCTCCGGTTCTAAAACACTCAGTTTAAGGATGTATACAAATTTAAAGAAAAGACACAACAGCCATGTCAGAGATGCTATATACATATATATATATATATATATATATATGAAATGTATTTGTATAAATAAAAACACATTATAATCAACATATATATAATCAATACATATTGGTCGATATTAGCTCATTGCAGATGTTTTTTTGTGTATGTGTCAGTAGAGAAATGCCAAAGATATGTTTTGAATCTGTGTCATCGTTCTATAGTCAGTCCACCAGAGAGCAACGGCAACAAGTTTGTGCAACATCCGGTGTAAATCGTGTGTAAATCATCTGTCATTATCAGGTTTTTTAAATTCTCAAACATCAGTATCAACCTCACAAATCCTGTACCTGTCAGGCTATAATAAAATGCTGTCTTGAATGCAGTGTAACCCAGAGCTTGTTGAGGTCATATCTCTCTAGTGCAACAATCAAATGGAAGATATTCCATGTGTAACCAACACCTGTGTTGCTTTGTGCAAGGAGAATAAGTAATGTCTCTGTCTGATCTGCTGGCCTGATTGTTGCTGTTCAGCTGAAAAATCTTTTCTCTTTGGTGCAAAGAAAATGTAGCATAGATGTTGATGTGCTAGTCACTTGCAAAGCAGTTTGGTTTTGATATGAATCTGCAAAAATCTACCCAAAGAGGAAACGGGAGTGGGCGAGATAGCTGTTAAAGACAGATAAAAGGGCAGGAGAAACTGTGTGGTCGTCAGCACCACCAATCAGCAAGAGTTTTATCTTTTCAAATCGTGTAGAAGAGAGCAGGAGAGAGCCAGACTCTTGAAAACGTGGAGGGAGATTAAAAAACAAAAAGATAAAGGGGAGGAGACAAAAGAGTAGCTGGGAGTGATGAAATCCACCAGTTCTTTGCTTGGCAAAGTGGGTGATGGATGAGTTTTCAGCAGGAGGGAAATTCCTCACTGCCACATGGCCCCCAGCATATCTCTCTGTCTGTCTGTCCATCCTCAGTTTAAGTGATACTGGATTTTCACATTTCTTCCCCACTTCCATAGTGTAGCATTGTCATCAGAACTCCACTGTGACTCTTAGTACGTTTTTAGGGTTAGGCGACTGGACAAAGATATCGGTTATCACGATTTGCTGAGTCCATCACTGGTTGTGTTTGGTTTTTTGTTTTTGGCGGTTTTGTCATTTTATTTTGCTAATTTAATGGTCTGCCTCCTTGAAAATTCAACCCGGTAAATAATTAACCTGTAAAGCGCAATTCTAAGCATGCACAAATAGGAACTAGCAGTCAGAGTCGGGTCATCTTATGCGCATTCTTTTTGCACTGATTTCCGACAAAATGACAATGAAGCCGCCTTTAGTGGTTGCTGTCTGATTGATTCGTGCTGAAAAGCAACGTCAATTCATAAATCATATTTGAGAACTAGAACTGTATGTGCATTTGTGCACCCTGATCATTTAATAGCATAATTATGTTATTCCCACCTGTTTGTTCATTTGGAGGCTGCAAGCAGAGCCATCCTTCATCTGACACCATCAGACTCTTTTTTTTTTTTTTTTAAATAGTGTTGTACAGCTGTTCAGCCTGTCTTTACAGCTTATTGCTTTGCAAAGATCTCAATGTGATTTATTTTGTTCAATTGAAGAAGAGTAGCCTATAGGCTGTAATGTTTAAGTAAAATTATATTTTCACATTAAAGGCCGCGGATGCCAGAGCATAAGACGAAGGCAAATTTAATCAAGCAGAATAGATCAGCAGTCATCGGTTGTTGTACGTTTCCATATATCAACTGTTTACATGGGTTGTGAAACATACCCTGATTAATGATGCCCCCACGTTACAATGTCAGAGTTTCACAGTTCTCCCTCACACTTTACTCTCTTTATGTCATGTTGCCACTGCCCTGGCTGTTTGTGTGCAGATTGCACAAACATGCTTCAGGCTGTTATTATTATGGCTGTGCAGAAGATTAGACTCAGACAGCAGAGCATACACAAATATGGTTCACCTGGAAACAACAGATCACTCAGACACTGGCCACACAGAAAGTTTTATTTTTCCTTTTAGTGGTAGAGAGATCTCATCGTTCAAGTGAAGGAACAATGGAAGTGATAAATAGTAGTTTGTTCTTAGGGGACCAACTTCAGCACCAAATGCTAAGAAAACTCCAATAGTCATGGTTTCATGTGTACAGTATGTAGCATCCTTTGTGTTAATGCAGCTAAATGTGGAATATTCTGCAACTCTAGGCTTGTTCTAACTATCACTTTGTTCTGGTTAGGGTTATTCAGAGATGCATCTTAAAGAGCTACTCCACTAATTTAGTATTGAATTTCTATAAAATTGGGAGACATGTGAAGAGAGATTCAAAAAAGAAAGCTCAAAATGCACCAGAGGCAGAGATATCTCTTTAGACGCTTGAATGGGTCAAGCTCCAAAAATAGTGCATCCAACACTTCCCACAATGCAACTTGATAGCCTCTTTCATTAGTAAATGCCTGTCGTCTCTTTGCCCAAGCTGAGATAACCCTGGTGACACCCCAGTGACATCACCAGGGTTGTTTTCTGACTCTAGAAAGCTTCTCTCGAACCACACAACCGTTGTATCTGACTGTGTTGTACTCACAATGATGAGTGAACTGATATTCATGTGTTAAATAGGTGGAGTGCCACTTTTTAAATTGGTTAATCTCGGAGTATTGCAGTCTGTGTTAGCGTAATGTGCGATGGGTTCATTTTCAATATTGAGAAACATTGAAATTGAGACAAAAGGCTCGTCTTACCTACAGCAGGTTCCTGCATTATGTCACCATGTCAGTCCTAACATACCTGAGATACCAGCCACGCCCCAACATTCAAGTTTAAACTATAGTCTGAATTTCACAGACACGTCCTTTTGTCCGTCCTTCTTTCCTGTGTCTTTGTGTCTTATTTAGACACAGAAGGCGGTTTTTAGACGGCGCTGCTTAAATCATTCTGCTTGTGTGCCTGTGCGTGGTGTTCCTTTCATTTGCAATAATCTGTTGACTTAAAGCCTCTCAGAAATTTCGGCTGACAGTTGGTGAGAGAAGGAGGAGGATAGAAAAACATTTACCGTCTTCCGTTTACTTTATGTCTGTTGTACACAGTACACATGCCCTTCTTTTGACACCAGCAACAATGTATTAATCAAGCAGACAAGGATTAGACGGTTAAGTAATGTGTTATGGTTTTGAAGGTAATGGTCTGAGGAGATAACTTCAAGGAACACCTGAGCTGCCTCTGACAGGATAATATTTTAGCTTCTTAGCTTCCCAGAATTTACCAACGTCTTTCTCATTAATTTTTTTTTTTTTTTTAAGTCTAGTCCAAGATTGCAGTCTGTTCCTTGCACTTAAGAGGCTTGTGAATATGAGTAAGTTTCAAAAACTGGACATTATAACCGTCATAAAGGTAAGATTTCTAATCTTATAAATAAATTCGTAATAAAATGTTAGAAAACCAGCATATAGTTTAGTCTGGCTTTTCTGATGGACATCCACATGCTACGATCCTATTTAAGGAGACAACATAACTAATGCAACCTCAAGATGTCCCACAAAAACAAATCCACATGGCTGCGGTTACTAGGTTACGATGTCTGGTTAGCCGTAGAGCATAGCACAGAGGTTACAGAAGATTGCCACTGCTGCACACTGTAGGAAACAATTACCTGAATGATGTGTGGGTATGTGTTTTAAATGCTGGCAAAGCATGAGTGCACATGATAAATGGGATTTGCTTTATGTTACATGCACCAAATTGATTGAACTCAGCAAACCATTAATGAATGGCAGAACTAGGCCCACGTTTTTTGGTGTTTGTATGTATGCGGTGGGAGTAGAGGAAGAGAAGGAGGTGTTGTCACAATTCAGCGATGCCAGCAAGCTGTCTAATGTCCTACACGTCCCTCCAAAGCTGCAGCTAATGTGTGATGTTTTTGCCTAGTCAATTAAATGGGAAAAAAGAATGTCTCGTCACTGCCAATTCACAACTCATCTGGAAGAAACTCACCTTTTGCTGAATTGCTCAAAATGCCAACGACAGATCTACATCCCACACAAATCAAATCAACTGATTTACCAAGCCTGCTTTGTTTGTGTGGTTTTGGTAGCAGAGTCCTGCCAGTCCTGGCAGAAATGCACACCGCATATACAGTACAAACAACATTTTTCATCATCAAAGGAGGCTTGAAATTTCTTAACCATTTCTTTTGCTGCTTACAGGCATACTTTTCTTACAGGCATGCTTTTTGTCTGGTGTTCAGTTCAACAAAATATCCCAACTCATGTTGCACTGCCGCTTTATCAGTGCCATTCTCTCAAGACTGACAATCTCATTAATGAATTTGTCAATCACACATTAAAGTACCCAGGGAGGAGCAGTAGTCCATATTTGGAAGCCTTGCCACATTAAGATGTCGCCTTGTCAGACTGTTTAGGATCACTCTTTTGCATTAGTTAAGGACCAGTATGATGTTTTAAGTTGCTATAGCCCAATTTTCTATGTATAATAGTGTCCTTGATAAACTGATTTTTAAAGACAGTGAATGGGTTGGTTAAGAAACGTGTGCGTCATGCCCACTGTTATCCTGAAGTGTGCTTTGAACACTGTTTGCAGTCCCTGTCCTATTTTGTTTGATTTTCATTAAGCGGTGTATGCAGTATTATATCCAAATCCAGTGTGCATGCTCTAGCTGTACACCAGGCATCATCACCTGCATCAGGAAATTAGTCTTGCTGTCAGCTTCATTCTGCATCTGTGATTTAGTAAAATGCTGAATGTCCTTTTTCAGTCGTGATGCTCTGGCCATATTGTTTGCCTGCCCAGGTCAAGGGAGTGTATCTTGAGTTTACTTGATGTGTTTATGACCTTTAGGTATGTTAACTAAAACCTGAAGAACACATTATGTTGCTGTAGAGAGAGAGAGAGAGGAAGCATTCCTCTGTACCAGCCTGTTGACCCCTGGTTAACCCACAGTGTTGGGTCCAGGAAACCATCCAAGACCTTTAACCCTGCTACAAATGGCTTTGGAACTGGACATGGGTGAAAAATTTATATTAGATAAATAATTTCAGGTATTTGAATCAGTTAAGTATAACGTCCCAGACACTTTAAAACTTCCGTGGAAGATTCGATATGAAGTTGTCCATCTGACAAATTTACTAGTTAGTTTACTAAGTGTTCCTGCTGTTTTTTACATATATAAGAGGGGGATGTATCATGAACACATTTTGCTGCGTATTCTGTACTTAATTTGTGAGAGGCTGGCATTACTGTCAGATATTACTTTAACAAGGTAAGATTTTAAATCAATAGAAAATCAGAAAGTTACAGACAGGGCTGTTGCAAAACTAACAAAGACACCACCTTTTTAAAGAGAGAATGGGAGAAATGGATGAGAGCAGATGTAATTGAGAGAGAAATGAAAGACAGCAAAGAGCAGAGGAAGAGGGCAAACCTGAGAATGATGAGGTAAATATTTTAATAAAAACTGTGAATATAAAGAGATCATCAGGTCTGTTGAAATGGAATATAACTCCGTTAGAAATTGCCAAAGAGATAAGTTAACTGAGTTTCGAGTACTTTTGCAAGATATTAATCAGAGGTTGCAGCAGTCATGATTTTTTTTCCACCCCTTTGAGCTTGTCAGGAAGGATACTTTTATTTAAATAAATTATCAAACAGGCATTCTCATTTATATGGTAACAAAAGCCTGAGTTTGCTGCCTAAAGAAGAGAAATCTCTGCCCCACTGACATTGAGATAAAGTCAAATCATCGCACTGATACTGTTTACATTATGTCTCTTAAATCAATACTCCTCAGTGTCATCACTGCTGCAATAAACATTTCCTACATTTATGTTTCACAAGTCATTTTGATGTGAATTCATCCTTCATCGCCTCCTTGTCAACTATAATCTCAGAGATTGTGAACAGCTGCGGGTTGAAAGACAAGCGTATTGTCTCCAATTTCTTTAATGACGGGCTGGAATTCAGTTTGTTTGTCCACAGTGATAATGACTAAGGAGGAGAAGTTAAACATTACGCTGCCTGACTAGACATTTACAAGGTGACTGAACGTCCTTGCCGCTTAGATTTACACAATATCTATGGCTTAACTTTGCAAGGTCTTGTGAGCTGGTAGTGAATGAGTTGTTGTTTCTCAAAGCAAGACATTTTAGGGTAAATCATATCTGTTAAGAATGAATGTACCTACGAATGTATTTGTATCTGTTACGTTGTTCTTTGATGTCCTGATGTGCTTTAGTTCTGATTTAGGCTGCACTGTGTTATGTGAGATGATGTGTGTAATCGTGACTGAGCTACGAGGCCCCGAGGCACACAGGCCTACAGGCTTTTGACTCCATGACAATAGCAAAAATGAACCGAGACCGGATTACGCCAGTCCTGCATTCCTCTCCAAACCTGTTTCACACACACACACACACACACACACACACACACACACACACACACACACACACACACTAATCCTGCGCACACAGACAGTGAAATCACTGAAGCAAGCCAATACATGTCTTACACACGCTTGTTCAAAGTGCAAAGAGAACACTTAACAACAAGAAGTGTCTGCATGTGAGTGTATGAGGGGTTGGACAACTTATTAGTAGAAATGCAAAAATAGTTCTATCAAAAAGAGGCCAAATCATTGAAAAGTATCTCAATGAGTGAGTTTCCATGTGGTTTATAGGTGCTGCTTCAGCACTATTAGACCAGTATCGCCAAACAAGGTATTTTTTTAATTAATTGGTCAGATCCAGTTCACACACCTTGTTTATTGTAATCCATTGTGCTGTGGGACTGCCACCTGTCAAAACCTGCTTTCCAGTAACACAGTCGAACCTCTTCCTAATGCACAGCGTGGTGAGTGATTAAACCACAGAGCAGCACCAACGAATAACCTGCAGCCAACGGTTTCAATGACGATCCACACTGACAGCGTGCGTCAGTGAGCACAGGAGGCAGAGCCACTTTGGTTGAAAAAAAGGTTGCTTTGCCTTTATTTCAGTGGCATTTTGCAGGTGCACTATGCCTCTAAATTGCTACCGTTGGATGAAAACCACACTTTTTTCATGAAAGGGACGAGCTGCATCCAAATCTTGTCACAGCAGCTCCACAGTGACGCTTTACAAAAGACAACTAACAATTATTTTCCTTATCCATTAATTTGTCAATGATTTTTATGCTTAATCAATGAATTCCGTAGCATATAAAATGTCAGACAATAGTGAAAATCCCACCTATCACATTTTCCCAGCCCCCATGGTGACAAATTGCTAGTTTTGTCCAAATACCAAAGATATCCAGTTGTCTTTATTTGTTTTTTTACCATCAAAGACAGAAAAGCATCATATATCCACAGTGGAGAAGCTGGAACAGCAAATGTTTGTCATTGTGACAATTAATTTTCTTGAATAATTGCTTGAATAATTAACGCCATAGTACAGTAAAGCCAAGTGGTTATGCTGGTTGTATTCTCTTATCAAGCATATCTAAAGTCGACTGAGTTTACGCATTTTTAAAGGTTGACCTAAGGGCTTGCTGTGCAGCTCAATTATGTAGAACAGTATCCACTATATTGGATAGAGATAAGTATCAGCAGATATTCAATAATTAATGACCTGATAGCAAAATCACTTCTCTTCTTTTGGGAGAAATGGCATTGACGAGGTTGTGACTGTAGATGCACCATTGCGGTTTAAGTTAATGTCACACCGTGGTTCTTGTGAAAACTCCTGCATGTGTCAGCATGTGAGACAAAATGGAGCCTGACACGTTTTGTAAGGTGTCTCAGTGTGAACTTGATGTGTGTCTTTTGAGCTGGGTTTTGGCGGAGATGCAGGCAGAATGTTTATGTTGTATCACAGCCTCAAGTGTCTTGTCAGGACTTGTCAGAACAGGTGTCGCTAACTCTGGTCCCCCTCTGCACATCACTTCCTCTAGTTCGTGCTCTCTCATTCATTTCACCCTCTGGGCCCATGCAGGATTTTCCATTTATATGATGTCTCTGTGTCTTATCAGTGTTCATTTCTTTCATTCTCCCCTCAACGTTTTCTCATTTCTGAAGCTTTCTCTCTGCTCTTCATGATTAGTCAGCTGTAAGGCAGGTGAGGTCATGAGGACTCAGTCTTGTGTCAGTCCAGGTTCTTGCACTGGGTTTTGTTTGAACAGAGACTCTATGAATAAGTCCACAGTGTTGACCTTTTACTTATCTTTTTTTTCTCTCCAATGTCATCGTCCTTTGATGCCATCTCACAGAGACTTGACTTATTTCAAACTTTCTGAGATTCCCTACATATACAGGTACAACACTGCTTGAGACATTCCATATACAGCATATGCCATACATGACACTGGCTTTACCAAACTCAAATATATTGTTAAAAGGCTATAATGACATACAGTTAGTGGCTCAGGGCAACTCTGCCCTCAGTCAAACTGTGTCTGTTTCCTATGAAGCCTCAGCCAGCCTGTAATCTTCACTCCTCTCCAAAGTGTGATACACACACACACACACACACTCTGAATTCCACCTCAGGGTTAAAAACCAGTGTTTCTCCCCTTATCATGAACGCTAATACGTGCCTCAACTGTCTGTGCACAATGTTTGAGGAGATAAAGCTGTAGATTGAAGAGTTCACCACAGTGATTAAGTCATTCTTGCAGCGTGAGGGTGACAGTTGATAACCCATTGTCTCCAGCATGTCATGCAAGTCATGACTGTGTGCAATACCTGTAAGTAGAGCTGGGCAGTAAACCAACAATTTACTAATACTGTCATGTTGGTATGATCCGTACAAAACTTTCCAGGTGCTTTTAACGGTTTTCCCTTCCAGGTCTGGCTGATGAGATTGAAAAGATATTGGTAACGGTATTTTACAATATTTTACCATGTATGAATGGCAGACTAATGATGAAAACTGCTATGTAGAGAGGTAATTACAGAATGTAAATACATTAAATGGCTCCTGTTGAAAAAATGTCCACCATAAATGGTATCAAAACAAGGTTCGGTGTAACTTTAATATATACAAAACGCATTTGTTAAATAAGTCATATCAAATCATATCACAATTCCTCCTTGCCCTACTGTCCCCTTTAAAATGCAAAGTAAAATCTGAACCTCCAGCAGATCGTATTTAATATATAAGATTATAACTGTATTCATTTCTCATTGTGTATGTATATATCCAAAGCATTGTTTTTTTTTTATTGAAATAGCTCAAAATGACAAATTTGTCTCAGGGGTATTTACAGTCTGTACAACATGCGATACCTTCCATCTGTAGACTATCAATTTGAATAATATGTACACACTGAATGTAAATTTACTGCAAAAACAACAGTAACCAACACCCGAAATTTGAATTCACGTACTTCCCTTTTAAAGGGGAACTTCACTTTAAATTATTTTTTGAGCTGTACACATAACCACATAGATTCTTGTTGCCATATGAAAAACAAAACCCAAAAAAATGATCTTGCATGCTTCTCGGTTTGAAAGGTCAGTTCAGCCAAATTCTCTCCCCCCTCCCTAAGCGTGATGTAACAGGCAGGTCTAATTTAACTGATTGACACTGTCAAAACTGAGCCATTCTAGGAAATGCATACAGTTTGATCCATGCAACAATGTGACGTCTTCACAGCCGGATTAAATAGATAATCCTGCATGTTAATCATACTCAGTGAGCCAAGATGACTCATCCAAGCTGCATGGCACATTATTCTTCAGCTTCAGCATGCATATGTATGTTCCGGATGACCGTGTTAATCTCTGTAGCCCCTCTGCTGATTTGATGAGTGGATGACAACGTTTTACAAAGTCTTCACCATGCTGTCACTTTTGATCTGTTGCTCATCTTAATGGCTGTGGAACGGATTTTTCTCACCCAAAATCCTTCCAGACTTCATATTTTAAATGTGTGCGGCAGATGGTGATTTGGTCATGGCTAGTGATCAGAAGCTTGCCCATATTGGGAACCACTCAGAGGGCAATATCAAGCAGTAGGCAGCAATATACAATATTTAGCTTTATGTCAACCATCTGTGTGTTTGGCTAATGAGATAATGGCTGCACAAACTGTTCTGACGGTAGAGAATATGTCAGTAGGCACTGTACTGGTGCCCCGATTAGATATCTGAAATGAGAAAAAGGTGAGTAAATAAAGGTTGGTCTCTGTCCAGTTAATTGGTGAAGTTTGTCTGTAATGTGAAAGCAAAGCAAACCACTCAGAAGATGTTGTGACAGTACATAATTAAACTGCTGATTTGAAAAAGCAACATATATAATTATGCTAATTGTTTGGTAGCTATGGTAACACGTAAGCACGTGACTGCAGGGATCTATATGAGGTCCGTTTGTCTCGACTCATAATACTCTTTATTAATACTCGTTTAATCAAACACATCATGCGCACTGTGATGTGGCCAGTGTTTTGGTGTCTCATTCGCCTTCAAACTCAGTGATTTGTTCCTCAAACTGGACTTGAATCATATTTCATGTCTCACTGGTACCTGAAACAACCATGCAGGCATGTTTAGATTCTGGAAAGCCCTCTGAAGTGCAGCATGACTTGCTGTCCATCACTGCCAAATAAACGATTTACCTGTCAGTCCATGCAACATCATTTTTACACCTTTTGACACCTTTCATTTGTCAATAGAGAAGAACTAAGAGGCAAACATGGACCAAACTGTAGGCGTGAAAGCAACCTAGGAGCCCCTTCAACCTTGACAGTTAAACTTACAAACATCCATGTCACATTACTGTCTGGATCAGCCCAAATAGAGATCAGATGGAGTGCTGTGGGTGTGTGGCGTGTATATGTGTTCCCTTACCGCACTGGGATACTGCGGGCAGAGCCAGGCAAAGGCTGAGGCCAGCCTACCTCCTGCTGAACAGAGACTCTATTGTGTGTGTGTATGTGTGTGTGTGGTACCTGACAGAATACCATTGATCCCCCTCAATCCCTTTTTTTATGCCTGTGTAACACAGAGACAAAATGAGAGCAAAGGAATTTGCTCCTTTGAGGTGTTATTGTTTTATTATAGTCTCTTCTCTCAACATGATTTAGTCAAATTGTCAGTGCATTAAACTTGCTTTAGTCTAAGCACTGAACACCGGGAAGATTTCTTTTGATATTCTCTCACAGTGATGCCTTTGATGCTCTCAAGCGTGTTCCGTTGTGATCATTTGTGCAAGATAACTGTACGTATCTGCAAAGTTAATGCCCTGATAAATATGGGATTGGTAGGTTCATGACATCTTTTGATTCTTTTGAAGTACACACATTATTTGAGATCCTCTTTGTTACTTCAGAGGTTAGGCTGAAATAGGACTGTCGTGCCTGTGTGAAGTGCAGCATTGATAAATGACTTGTAGTAAATCTGTGATGTATGTTGTTGACTTTGATAATCCTCAACACGCTCCGAAGTCTGCTACACTGTTAGCTCTGTGACGTAGGAGGCACACGCATATCACACATTAACCCTCTGTCCTTTACTGACGCGTTCGCACACACACACAGTAGTGGAATGTAGTGTTTTCATTCCCCCGACCTGGACTGTCAATCAGAGGAACTTGGCCGTGTGCTGTTGCGGCAGCACCATCCAAGCTACACAAATTCCACCCATACCACCCACCCACACACACAAACACACGCACACGTACGTACAACACACACATGCACATAAACACACAAACCCACACCCTCCCACTGTATGTCAGATTTATTTCTATGTAAATAAGCAGGATATCCAACCTCAATAATGCAATTCCTGCTGCTGCAGAGTCTGTAAAGCAACTGAAAATCAATAGCTGATGAAAAAGCACTTTACAACAATCCGCTCAGTCCATCCCTCCAGCTAGAGAGCGATTGCCTCTTTGATTGCCCCATCTCCGATTGAAGTTCTATCTAGGTTTGTTTTACAGTTAGTTAGCCGTTTGTTTAAGTCATGCTCTTCCTGAGCAATGGCCAGTGACGACAGCAGAGGATGCATAAGTTCAGAGATCAGGGCTGTTGCGATTGCGTGTTCTGCCTCTAATCGTCTGGAGGACAGCGATATTTGTACTCATCCTGTTCCCAAACACATGGGTGGAAGGATATTTCCAACTTGCAGTGGCCTTGGAATACCCTTTCTGTTTCTCCCTGTCTCACAGGCCTGGAAATATGAAACATGTAAAAGTAAAACCTCCTTCTCTTCTCTTATCTGGTCCAGTTGCACTCTTCTCAGTTCTGCAGTTTAAATGCTAAACTCTAGTGCCGTACTCTTTTCAAAAGAGTTGAAAATCCACCAATGTTGAATAGAAGCAGGATAATAGGACACATAGAAGCACTGTAAACGAGCCTCAAGCAGATGAACTGCACTTCAAAGCAAAGATGATTCCGGCATAGTGTCACTAATACAGGTATTAGAACTTAATAAAACTATTAATCTTCGTACTCAAATGTGCTTACAGGACTATGTAATTGTGGGCACACAATCTGATACTCCAACCCTACCTCTGCGTGCCCCCCCCCCCCCCCCCCCTGCTTCGTCTTTCCAAGAAATGGAGCAGAAACTTCAAAGTGCAGAGGAGCAGGGTGGCCAGTGGTCTAACAGCAATGTAATTGCATCATCACACAAAAACAAAATGTCACTGGGTGGCCTTTTAATGACTTCCTCCGCCCCCTCCCCCACCCCTTACAGACCTGAAGCTATTTTAGCAACTCTGTGTACATTGTGTGTTCAGTCGCCAGTATTTACAGAATCTGCCAATTCAGAGGGCGGTTGCACTTTGATCATTCTACAAGTCTTCTTGACTTTAAGTGCATCTAAATTACAGCTGCAACCATTACCAGATGAATAGATTATTTGATTGACAGGAAATGAATCGACAACTATTTTGATAATTGATTCCTTGTTTTACTTCTTTTTCAAGCAAAAATGCCAAACATTGGCTTGTTCAAGCTTCTCAAATGTGAGGATTGTATGCTCCCTTTTTTTTTTTTTTTTTTTATTTAATTTAATTTTTTTTGGTCACACATGACAGTAAACTGAATATCTTTTGGACTGTTTGTCGAATAAAACAAGCAATTTGAATAGATCTCTTTGGGCTGAAATTATAACAGGCACTTTGACTATTTACTTGGACATCTTATAGACAAAGCAATGAACCAATTAATCGATGGAAATGGACTGAAAGGTGCCCTGTGTCACAGACTTAGAGTTTCATGACCGACAGTTCACAGATTTCATGCTCCACTGCAGCCCCTGTCCCTCCTTGTGAAGTCAAAGTCAACAACCCTGTACCTTTCTAACAACATGGGCACCCGTATCCATGCTGGAATATTGTATTTTAAAAGCTGGTTCCTGATTCCATACTGTCGGGTATTGTGAAATAGGATTTAAATTTCTGAAACGTGCTTTGCATATAGACAACATATCTACCTCTCATCTGGTTTAGCTACTGTATGCCGCCTCTGATGTTATATGCTCTACATGCCAGGTAATACAGAGCAAAACAGGCATTGGTGGTATGTAAATGCTACCTATCAGATCACACTGATTTTTACAGATTGCCTCACCCACAGTCTTTCCAGGGACCTTCTTTTTAAGCCCTCAGAAAATGAAATGCTAATGCTTTGGCTTTTGTGGTATTTTGCTCAGTTTGAAAATAATGAAGACTTTACACACACTGTGATTTGGATCTAGCTGAACTCCAAAACAGTTTGTGGAGAAGGTCTGTTGGTATTTTGTTGTAGTAGTGCTTACGATTCCCATTTTCATTCTTATATACAGTCAGTTGTGCACTGTGTGTGTGTGTGTGTGTGTGTGTGTGTCAGAGAAATCCACTAGCAGTGAGCTGTGATACTAAATGATTCTTATAGTTTTTCATTCCAGGCACCCCACTGTTCTTCCATCTGTTCCCACAGAGCTAATGTCACTACACCAGCACTCAGCATATAGCCTTCATGGCACCCCACTACTCAAATATACATTGTTATATAAACATGCAAATATACACCGAAGGCAAATATACATTTGGACCAGGCAAGAGGAATGTGTGCAAAGAAACAATGCTGACAGTCTGCGGTAAGGCTGAGTGACTGAGAGGCAGCTGGACTTAGTAAAAAGTTCCTTGACCCTCCTTTACACACTATTAAGATGTATTTTTTAAACTGTCTATCGTGAGTCCGGCAGTGTTCTATGAATGCATCGCTGAATTCTTTGTTTCAATTGATCGTAAACTAAATCTCATTGGATTTTGGACTTTTGGTCGTACAAAACAAGCCATGTGAAGATGTCGCCTTGGGTTCTAGGAAATTGTGATGGGCATCCTTTGCTATTTTCTGACATTTTGTTAAAAAAAAGAATAAAATAATCATTAGTTAATTGTTTAGTCTAACATGTTTGAAAATACTGGAAAAGGCCTTCCTGAGAATAGGTGTTTTTCACAGAAGACATTTTGACATGTCCCAGTAGGAAAAATGAATGATGGCTAAATTCCATTTAGCTGCTTCAGTTTCAGGGTCCTGGTGTTGTACATGCTGGCTCACCGTCACACTGTCCCGGCTTACTGGGACAGAGCCACCATTAATGTTATTAACACCTGTGCTTTTACACCAAATATGACAAATTAAAATGTATGCAAATTGACTAATCAATTAATTAACTAATCATTGCAGCACTAATATACAATGTATTTGTCTCTTCCATTCCTCCTGATTCTACTCTTCTCTTTTGTCTTTGGCCGTAGCACCTTCAGTCCATCGTGTAACTAAGTGTGAGTGGGGTATGTGGAGGGAGAGACAGAGACTGGGAGATGTAAACTGGGAGAGACTAGTGTTTGGGAGGTCATACCACTGAGGTCAGACAGCCTACAATTGCTCAACTAGCAAGCGTTTGTGTAGGACACACATTATTGCCTTGAGAATCAAGAAACTGTCAGTTTCAATGGAACTGAGGCTTCAGTCATTTCATCCATCTGGGTTGGCATTTAACATTTGTTACAGGTGAACCAGTGTCTGTGCTGTGTTCATGGCCATGTGCCATACTGGTGTTTTACTACAGCTGTTTAGCTGGTTCTGAGATTATTGTATGTATTGTGCATTAACAGGAGCAAGAGTGCAGTGAACAAGTGCAGTTTTTTGTTGGGTCCATGTTGGGACGTTTGTGGGTTGCTCTGCCTTCTGAGTACCACAAGAGGATTGTGGGAGTCGTGTGAAAATTCACAGTTAAGGTGCAAAGATTCCTGGTTAAAGTAAAGATTTCACATTTATAACACTTCTGATTGGTTTTGTAATGTGGACACTGCCCAATAAAGAAGAGAAAATTTATAGCAAATCCTGAATGATTTTAAATATCCTCTGTTGCTCTTCCTGAGGTTCCTTCCAGGGGGTCCCAAGAAAAGTCTGAGGGGGATACAAGATGATTCAAGGAATAAGAAATAAAAAAAAACATCAGAATCGGGTTTGTTGCCAAGTAGGTTTTCATATACAAGGTTATATTGTATATTGGTGCATGAATAAGTACGGTGGAGAGAAATACAAATCAAGTACTGTAAAAAGCAAGAATACAAGTAGAAAATAGAAACATTTGCAATAAAAATATAAAAAGATAAAATAAGAAAGATCTGTACAATATATATTTTATTAAAATGAAGAGCTGTGTAGTTTGGGCTCTTTGGGCTTTCGACAATCCTTTAAATGAAACTATCCAAGATTGCAAAATCACATTTGGCTTTACCTGAGAGCAGATTGACCTGAGTTTGCTTGAAAATGATCAGGGTCTTAAAGGAAACAGAGTACATTTTTATCTATAATTTCTCTGTACTTCTGATTCTTGAACAATCTCTTGTTTTCTGTCTGTCCGGTGCAACATTTGTTGTAACGTTTGTGTCACAAGTTGTCCCCTGTTTTTTGGACATTTGGGGATCTGAATCTCAAACCAGTTGCTACAGTTGCTGTCACCTCATTCCCCTCTCGTCTTCTCATTCTCTGCCGCTCTTCTCTCCAAACATCTTGACTTTGTCTGTCTCTTAACTTTTTGACTTTGTCAGCCTTCCCGTCTCTACCCTCCTGTATCATGTCTAATTATCGAAGTCAGTGTGTGTCTATGGGGAGCTCCTCAATACCTCCTCATCAAAGCCTCTGTTTGTGTTTGCTTGTTTATCTCTGGCTGCTATTCTAGGCGCTCTCCTGGAGCCCTGATGAGACACAAGCCTCCACTCCCTACGGAGGCTTATACTGTAAGCTGTCACTGCACCTCCAGTCATTCAAAACACTGCCAAAATGAGATTTTGTCTCTTCGCACCTCTGTTTCTCTTGAAGGGTCTCTCTTGTCTCTCAATCTCTCCATATATATTCTGTGTATATATATATATATTCTCATGTGTCTTTCAGCTGATCCTTCCTATCTGTCTCTCCACCTCAGTTCTTGAGAGAACTCCAGTGTAATGAAAGGCATGCTAGAGGTTGTTTCTCCATCACATTTTTTCACATTCCTTCTTCCTCTTTCATCCCTTTGTTTTCCCCTCCATACACAGTACACCTACATTTTTATATTGTTTTATGTGGGCCCTTTTCCCCTGTGACCCCCCCCCCACCCACCCACCCCTCACCTTGAGGGCGTCGAAGGGATCCTTTAGGTGTTGGTAAGGAGAAGTTTCTCACAATGTTAACTAACACCCTCAAGGCCATGAAAGATCTACCATATTGAAGGAGCAACAATAGCATCAGCTCTTCTGAGGTGCCTTCAGGCATAAATGAGAAACCTCATTTGTAGTAGAGTATGTGAGTGTTGGATGGGGAGGGGAGAGATGAGTAATGTGGCTGAGGGTTGATGTTTCAAAGCTCATTTTGGAAGTTTACACGTGATGTTTTTTCTCCAAAGTGTCAATGTACAGTTGGATTTCTATGTAAGAGGTGAGGTCACACAACGTCCTGGGAGCCGAGCGGTTACATGCCGCATAATTGCAGTGTCACCGGTTCAGTTCTGCCCAGTGACCTTTGCTGCATGTCATACCCCCTCTTTCTTAACATGTTTCCCGTCTGACACTGTCCAATAAAGGTGAAAATGGCCCAAAAAATAATCTTAAAAAAAAAGGTGAGCTCGCCGTTAAAGTTTGACCTTCCTCTTGGCGTTCATCATCAGCTTGTTTGAGGTTTTGCAGGTTATGCATCTGGAAAGTGTTCTGCGTGTGTGTGCATTGTTAAGGACACGTTTTGCGCTTCAAAGCTCTGTGATGGCGATTAGCGACAACGCCTGTGACAGCGTAGCATTTGTTACAGAAATAGGGCGCCGTATTGCTCAGATCTCCCCAAATGTGAGATCTCAGTTGCTGTGATGGCTTAATGTGTTTTAGGTGTAGGACAGAAGTCTTTACACACCACTTGGGAATGTCAGTGACTGGAAGATTATTGTTGTCATTGCGTAAAAACCTACAATTTCCAATAACAGTGTTTTCACAATAATTATTCTTATCATATAAAGCCTTTTTTTTATTGAACCCACCCAGTGCAGAATTACATGTGGGACCAAAATAAGTGTTGTTTCTCTCCTGAGAAGTTTTTATTTTTTTAAAGGAGGAAGGTTTTTCTATAAAAGTTATGCCTTGTGATGGCAGGAACTCACTAATGACTGAGTTGCTCTGAGCTGGTTGCTATGACTAGTCTATGCTCTCTCATGTATCTCTGAGTTTTGTGGAGCTCAAATATTGTCCCATTTAGTGTCAGCTGCAGGGGAAAACAAATGCCTATGCTCATTTTCTTCGAGATGCCTGAGGCTGTGTCAAGACAGACACAAAAGGCTTAATGGGGGTGTGGGGGAGACTTTTGTGGTGAGGGTGGGAATGGTGTGGAGGATTGTGGGTCATGGAGGCTCTGCAGACATAGGAACATGCTACCGAGATATTTGTCCAATTACATGCTTCACAAATAGCAAAGGCTGAAGTTGCTACTCATCAGCTGCCTCCTCATCCTTTCATGTAGCAGGGATGGGACTCAAGGAGTTTGGGGACTAATGCAGATATGCTGTTTGATTCTCTTCTTCACACACTCTTTAGACCACAGACAACTTTTACATTCGCAGTGCAGAGGATATATCTGAAATAATGGCCTGGGCTCAGTCTCTCAAACCAGTCAACACAGTCATCTCGGATTCAGCATTTGTTTAACCTCTGATCCCTAACCCTAACTGTCTTGTTGTGTCACAGGTGCCAGGATGGATGAGGCAGACAAGTACAAACAGCGACTGGAGGCCATTGCTGTGAGTCTCCATGCACTAACAAACACACACACACATGCATTTATCTGCATATAGACAAATCCAGCGGCTGACGTGTATGTTGCGCTGTGAAGCAAGTTTGCATTCATCACGGTCAGCGGTGAGCAGTTTTACAGAGAAAGAGAGGGTAAAGAGACGAAGCTCTCTCAGCTGTCCATGACTCCTAAATAATTGATTGAATGTACAATGTGGTGTCCCTGCCTGGTCCCACGAAAACCACGCAAGGTTGCCATGGGGACAGCTGCTCTGAGCATTATGGGATATAGAGTGTACCTGATGTCTATGGTGACAGTGTCCTTGTGACAGATGGTTGACCAGGTGTCCCTGTTTTACTTTTTCGCAATGATGTTTTATTCACTGCCGTCTCTTCCCTTTCTTTCCTGTTTATTCATTTGTACCAGCTTGTTTATGTGTGTGTTATCTTTAAGTCTATCCTTGTCTTTATTTGAATAAAACTGCACTCCTCTTGCTCTCACACCCTCTCTACCAAACTACCACTAACTATGTGTGTCCACATTCATTCTCTCTCTTTGCAATTTGCCTCTTTCCCTCCTTCTTCTCCTCCGTCAGGAAAAGCGTCGGCTGCAGGAGGAGCAGGACAGAGCCAGGAGAGAGATGGAGGATGAGAAGCTCCGACTACAGCAGCTCAAGGTCTGACAAACATGCACAGCATGATCTAACCTGTCTCCTTCATTCACACATGTACTCACACACTCGCGCAGCCTTAATTTAACTCAGCTAAAATCCTCTGCAGACCCATTCGAGCTTGTTAGCAGGCAGATAGACACATTTATTTCCTATTCTCACACACACACACACACAGATGAACTGTACAACCTTTCACACTTCCTGGTTCTGTCAGTGTCTCGCAAGGTTAGAGGCAAGCCTTCCTTTGCTGAAATCAGTTTTTATGTGCGTGTTTACATGCTCTGCAAGTCACAGAGCTGCTCTATTGTTTTCACATCATTTCCAGATTGGCGTTCCCACTTCCTACTCCACTGTGTTACGCTGCCCAGGGGCACATTCCTCAAATTGTGTGAAATTTGTGCAGCCTGGGTTTGTGTGCACACAGGTATGCATGTGTGTGCTGGTGTTGTCATACAAGAGACTAATCTGCATACGCTCTCCACACTTGTGTGTGCATGTGAGTTTGTGCAGAATGCACCAAACATGAATGACATTTATGAGATTAAAAAAAGTTGCAAGAGGCTTCAAAGATTAATTTTTAATGATTATTTCAATAGTTGCTGTCTCACAGGAGGCGATATCATCATAGCTCTTCGTACATTCATTAGCTTTGACATTGAGTCCAACCTCAGGGTAGATGTAAGGATGTGATAGGAGGGAGCAGCAGTTTATACACAGCTCCTGACCCGCAGGAAAGTTTAGAGAGGGCTGGGCCCAGCCAGCCAAAGGCATGGGGAGGGGAACAGAGCAGGGCTTGTTCTGCGCTGCAGGAGAAAACACAGAGATGTTTTTGTGACGCTTATAGTTAAGTAGGTAGCTACTGGCTAACAGTGGCCAGATTTTGAAAACATGGGGCCATAGACTGGAGCTATGGCCCCATGTTGGTGTGGATTTTCAGATGCTTTCACCTCAGTAGTAAGTGAGAAGCATGCAGACATCACCTGGCTTTACACAGTAAGAGAGAAAGTATAGCTGCTGTGAGTGCTTTGTACTGGATTACAGTGCATATAGCCCCATAATTATGATTAGAAATGATAATCCTGGCTATTTTGCTAGATTAGATTTACTAAAAAGTTCCCTGCAGACAGACTATTTATTTCCACTCGTCAGGGTCAACTACAGACCAGCGTTCCTGGAGCTGGCAAGAATACTGTCTGGCTCAAGGGCACTTTAGCGGCGTAGATGCTTGCCGAAACAAGCATTGAACTCGTTTCAGCAAGGTCAACTGACTGCCACACCCTGCAGTCACTGTTATTAGTCCTGACGTACAGGGGAACACAACTGGTTTATTTTATGTTTCTCCTTCTTGGCATTTTTTACCACTTCCAATTCAATGAAGTGTTTAATATGTACATTGCACAACCATTTGAAGAGTTTCAAATGGTTCAAATAGTTTCCTTTCATTTTTAGCAAATCCTTAAAGTGTAATTTATTTGTCTGTGAAGAAGTTCTGCAAATAGCAATGGAAACACATTTGTTGAGTAAATAATGGCAGGCTTGGTTTGATAAGCCTGACAAATGGCGCTGTAACCACTATCATCACAATATTATTTTCATGTCACTTTCATCTCCCGGGTCCTCTTCCTGGTTGTGCAGGTTGTACCACATTTCTTTGTTTTGATTTCTGGATGTAGCATGAAAATATGTCCAACCTTCGTTGACCCTGAATAACTTTCCACCTTTTTCTTTGTACATGTAGACTGATTTACTTGCTTTAGTCCAGCTCAGGGAAACATGACAAAGTTTGCCAAAATCTGCATAAAATACACTTACTCATTCACTTACTCATTCACTGGGTCACGTCTGTTTACTGAAGTGGTGTAGGAATAGGGTGAGAATAAAAAAAAGTGCACACATGATATAGATTCATGCTAGCATTCTCTCTGTTTCATAGGTGAGATGAAGACTGGTGACATGGACTCACTTTCTGTCTCTCACCTTTTTTCTCACCTTCACCACCCTCAAATAACCACATTTCGCACATTTACCTCTCCCATCTCAGTCCTCGCTCTGGCCATGTCACTGCTCCATGCATCTTACGTCTCCTGTTTCTCTCCACCTCTTACTCTTTCTCTGAGACTGTGTCCAAAATCACCACCTCAATCACTCATTTATTACTGGAAAAGTGACAAACTCAAGACCACTTTGGACACTAAAATAAAATGGTAGAGGGGAAACATAGTGCTCTAGTTAGCAAATCAGGAGTGATTATGGACACAGTTCTCTCAGCAGTTGGTTTCAGTTGAACATTCTGTTGCTAGTAGCAACCACTACTGGCACAGTTCTATAGCAGTTGGAGTTGCACTGAGATTGTTATCTTCATTTAACTTAGCCACAGGCATCTTTTATCTAGCTACTCTTAAAATACCCATTTTGGAACATCATCTGTAGGTACTCCCTTTATGATATTTATATTTTTTCGATCCAAGTTAAGTGAGCTTTTCTGATCAGCTAACGCCAAGTGCTAACCAGGCTAACCAAACCGTAGTAACTAGTTAGCGAGCTTAGCTGGCTGTTCCTAATTCAACATCCTAGTTAAGTTACTGTTAATTTACTGTTGGCCTACTGTTGATGGTTTGTATGTTATTTCTCTTGTGGACGTTAACTAGATTTATAGTTTTTCTCCAGAAGTTTTCTAGAGGTAGCAAGTGCCTTCATCATTTCAAGTGCTCATTGTAAAAACAAATGTAATTCAAGTCGGTGCTACAATTTCTTATTGTAAAGTGTTTATTGTATTTCTTTTTTGTGTGTTGTTACTAGAGCCTTACGGGCTGATATTATCGGACGATATTAGCTTATCAAAGATATATCTGTATCTGCCGATAGGTAACCAGAAATTGTAGTAACTTACAGCAATGCTAAAGGTAATTTAATATCATTATCAACATTACATAGTTTGTCCACCAGAGAGCATTGACGAATTATTTTACAACTGTAAAATGTCATAATAAAAAAGTAACACATTTCAAGGATCCTTATCAAAAACTTTTATGTTTATGTTATGTGTTTATGTTTACAAATCCAGCCAGAATATTGTTATCAGATTTTTTACAGCTTAAATATCGATATTTGTGAGCCTCAAAAATGAAATACTGGTCAAGCTGTCATTGAACTTGCTATGTTTATCAAATAACTGTTTTTACAGTTTCACAACTGCTCCCAGTAAAAAAAAGACCACCTACACTGATATAGTTGTAATCAATATCAAGATACTGACAAAAATATGCGTGTGAAACAATCAAATTGATGTTCAGTTCAAAGAGTTTGTTCCACTGTTGGTGAGTGGGCATTAAGGATAAAATCCTCTCCCACTGCATATGTAATTTTATATCTTGATATCAATATATCATTGTATAGTAAGTTTTCTGGAAAATCGATTCATAAACTGTTCATGAATAAAATAAACAAATGGGTCTGTCTGTTTTTGGCTTATCCAGCAAATGAAGTACCTCACAAATCACAAAAGTCCATCACAGTGATGCAAAAAGCATAAAAAGTCCAATATTGCCAATAAGCACTTCTGCTCATTGATTTGCAGCGCTGCCCACAACGGCCTAATACAACCAGAGATATTAGAGAAAGCTACTGTGGTATAAACAGCACCGTGTAGCAACATCTGTAACGGTTGACACATTTGTAGCATCTCACAGTATACTGTATGTTTTAATTCAAATTTTCTTGCATAACAAAACATAATCATATCACCACAATACAATACTACTGAAAATTGACTCGCTCTCCTCTCTCCTCCTTCGTCTTCCTCACCTCCTCTCTCCCACTCTAGAGGAAGTCTCTGAGAGACCAGTGGTTGATGGAAGGAGCTACCTCGTCCCGAACCTCCCCGGACACCGAGAGCCCGCGCTCCCCTCTGTGGGGCTCCCAGGCCCAGGAGACCGAAAAGCACATTGACAAGTACAGCCACAGTGTGTGAGGTTGTGTGCGCAAGTTAGAGCTAGGAGACAAGGAGACTGTCACTCCCTGAGACAGTTAGCAGAGCTGGCAGAGCATGAGAGAAGTGTCACGTTTTTGTTGTATTTGTGTTGTTGAAACTTCATGGATAATTGATCGTTGCAGCATTGCATTTTCTATTTTTGTTTTCTTGTAATTTTTGCTGTCGTACATTATGTATGCTTTGGCAAAGTTGAGTTTTAATTCCACCAGTGCTGAACTCGCAGGCAGAGAGTGATCCAGCCTGCACAGTTGCCAGACAGCAGCACTGTTGCCAGACAGGATGAGACTTTTCTTTATTGCAGTGGACAATGTTGTCAAGTCCCTGAAGACTACACTCCCAAGATCCCAATCTTATTATTGCAAAGGTCCACAGCTCTGCCTCGCTTTCCAAGACAACTCCTCACACACACACACACACACACACACACACACACACACACACACACACACACTGCACATGGCCTCTCGGGGAATTTAAACATACTGCTTTAGAAAAAAATGTGCCTTCAGTAGTTACAGTTACTTTTGATTAGGATCATAAAATAAGGCCGTAATCACATTTAAGCATCAAATTTGAACCTTTAAAAGCATCATAATCTAAGAGTGCATTGTTAGTATAGATGTGATGTGTTTTTGTGTGTGTCTCTGCACAACTGTGTGTCTGTCTCAGGTTGCAGTCAGAGAGTCAGCGGTTGGCAGAGGAGGAAGAGAAGCTGAAGGAACAGATGGAGGATGGCCAAACGGTGAGGAACATGCACACACACCCACACACACACACACACACACACACACACACACTCGCCCACTCACTCTGTGGACACAAAGGGGGTTGGAATATGTGTTGAACAAGCTTGCTCCATCATCTTCCATTAGGCAGAAAATTTCCCACAACTTCTGTCTGTGGCTTTTTGCCATGAATAATGTATTTCATCTCTTAATGTACCTTTGATGTAGCACCTCTTGTTCAAAAGCAGGAACTTTATGAATGTAAGCAGCTTTGTTACATAAACAATTCAGCACTTGACCCACTCTGGAATTATTGTTTCACCTCAAGCCAAGCGCAAGTATGTTTACCTCATCTCGCTCAAGGTCTTTATAGTAGAACAAAAGAGTTGTCCCTCCTTTTCTACCGTCTGCTCCAGGGTCTTTTTTACCAAGGTTTTTCCTTGTTATCATATATTCATCTTAACCACGGATTTCAGCTAAAGTAAACTGGAGACAGATACAGGGAATTCCATTTTTAATAGCTATCACAACCGATTAACCATGCTGGCAGCAAAGCTTTGGTGAAGTGGGGAGACAGAGAGTGAGTGACAGCTAATCTGGCAACTCGCACAGGCACATGAAGAAGATTTTCTCACTTTGTTAGCCTAATGCTTTCTGATGAGACTAGTGATGTGATGATGTGTTCAGGTCCTTGAAAGTGGGCTTTCAACTGTAAAGTACACACATACACATTATTACTGATAATCTATGCAGGGCTGATGTAGTTAAGTAAATGCTACACCAAAGTGTGGAAACAGGTCAACTTTTCAAAGGTCAGGGCTTTTTTAGCTCAATCACTCCCCCATGTGACCAGGCAGAATGTAATGGCCCTTTAACAGCAGAAATCCTGACTATCCATAGTGAACACATTAGAGCATAGGATAGACAACATGTAAAAATATTTCAGAAATATTCTGGCGTGTGTGATGTTCCAGAATTTGCATTTCATTTGTTTCATATTCCTTTCAAAATACACCTGAGATTCAGGCAACACAACACAAACAGATTCACCGGTTGAGTCACAGTAAGTTTAATTTCTCCCCTGTCCCTCTTAACCCGCAGGAGGCAATGAAAGTGGTAGAGGCCGGAGCAGGTAAGTTTGATCCGATAAACCTTTTGGCACAGAGAAATGTTAAAGTTACAGTGGACATTTTAGAAAATTGCATTTCCATGAGCTATTTTTATCAGTGAAAGTGCTACATTGATGCAAATTTCACACGGTAAGAGGAGTTAACATGAGAATTTTCAAGCAATTTGACAAGCTCTAACATCCACAGTATGTAACAGAGTGCAGAGAGAAGCTTTGCACTCATCCATCTGCCTGCCCTTTTCAACACTTTTTCAACACTGGGTTCTGTCCAATACATGTCAACCCTGTAGCACTCTTATCATGTTAAAACCAATGTGTGCACACACACTGCTTTTCTAGCTGCCACCACCTGTGAGCCAAAGTTGCGCCTCTAATGCTACTCTTACTTAATTACATCAGTACATATTGATCAAATTTCATTTTTTTAATTTTCGGACTAGAAAAGAAGCATGTTCTTAGCCAAGATTTTGTTGTCTTCTAGTGTTAAACTTCCAAAGAAGCACAGGTGTATTGATTAAGACAGGTTGTAATTCTGTCTTCAGTGTGAACCTCATAATACAGTTATAGGCGCATCTTAGTTATATATTTTTTTAAAGGTACAGTATACTTAATTAGTTAATACTCCATTGTACAGAAATTCATGATCTCTTCATGATTTCTACACTGCATGTCTGAAAGAAACACTGCTACCTGCTAGCGTTGCAATGAATACAAATGATTTCTTCCTCAGAAATAGTCCAAGATGCTGTTGTGCAGAACGGAGAAAACAATGCATCAGGAATGGGTGGGTATAGAGTTGACTCATATGTCATCAAATGCACACAGACACACACCACAATAATCTCATAAAGCTCACGTGCGGAGTGCAAACCCCAATTATCCAGAAACAAATCCTGCATACATTATATCACATCTTTAGCATCATTGATGTCAACATCTCTCTCATCACTCTTGAACCTGAAAATATCTTATTTCCTCATTCTTTCTCTTGGTAATTTTTATCTAATCATCTTACCGCACCATGAAATCCCCTATAGAAATACTTGTCTGTATGTGTTGTATATACTGAAGATATATGCATTGTAAAGGAGGGAGTGGCACAGGCATCCCTAGACTTCACAAAAAGTTCAAACATGCTGTGCTGAATATTTACGCTTGTTGAATAAGTTTTTGCATATATATTTATGCTAATGGATACTCGAGTGCATAACTTGCATTTTTAGAGGGCAGCAGGCACACAGACATGTCAGCAGGGATGCTGCTCAAGCTGTTGAAGTGGACAGGAGAGTTCTGAAAATGTAATTGACCCGTCCATTTGTATTTAAGTCATCCAGGGTCTTCGACTTCAGACTGCAGAATCTGAATTTGCATCTAATGCATGCTCTTTATTCGTTGCTAGTTAATCTGCCCCTCACTTTCGTCTTGTGTCACAGCCTTAAAATGTTTATGATTAAAATGCTTGTCTTGTCTCATGATGGTACAATAAATATCCACGTACATTGGTTGTTACATTCTGCTCTGTAACAAATAGAAGCCTCCATTGATTAGTATATAGTTTATGGCCTGTAACTAAAACAGTGCTGTCCTTTTTATTAGATTCTGTGTTTTATATTAAAGCAGACGTGAATTACTTTTCGATGCATTAAGATTCATAGATGGTAGAACCTTTTGTTAAATGCATTACAATACATAAATTAGCTGTTTCGAGCACTGACATATTGGTGACAAAGCAACCTCTAATTGCAATCAAGTCACAATGCATCTCCACTAATTATAATGAAAGCTAATAATCAGGGTTAATGACATCATGGTGTATTGATTGCAAATTCACTCAATATCATTTAGATGCATGAAGAGCACTAACTATTCTAATGAATGCGATTGCGCAGATGTCTCCTCCTTTACTGACAGTGATATTTATTTGATGTTTTTTTCTTCAGAAACAATGGAAGGTGAAGGGAAGACAAACCAAAGCCCACTACTGGGTGAAACTGTATCTGTCCTAACCAATGGCGGAGGAAACCTAGAGGCAGACACCAATCACGATGCTTCAGTGCAGAGTAATCAGTCCACCACCAACGGACCAGTTGTATCCTCTGAGGGTGTTGTTAGCATGAAGTTTGAACCGGAGTTGAGTCTGGGTGTTTCTGAGGCACAGCCTGGGCAGGTTCCAAATGTCAACATTAATGAGGAGGAGGAGGAGGAGGAAGAAGGCACTCTGGTGATGAGAGCAGAGCGTGTGATCATCACAGATGAAGGGGATGATATACCTGAGGTTCTTACACCCCTGGAAGATCAGCAGGAGGCCATGCAGTCAGAGGAAACCCCTCTGTCGAATCCAGAAGCTGGCATAGAGGGAGCGGAGGCTGTGGAGGAGGTAGTAAAAACGGAAGCAGCTCCAGAAACCTTCACGCAACCAGAGAAGAGTGAGGCAGCTGAGCCCACTGCAGAGGCACAACCAGCAGCTGGAGATGGAGACATACAGGGAGACATACAGGGAGACATACAGGGAGACATACAGGGAGACATACAGGGAGACGTAAAGACAAACGAAAATGGAAATGGAGAGACGGAAGCTGAAGGGCAGGACAAACAATCAGAAGATCCAACCTCTGTGCAGGTGCAGTCCCCAGCCAATGCTCTAGAGGGCACCATAGTGGCTCTGGTGCCCGTCTACTCTGAGGCGCAACCCTCCACTCTCACCCCTGAGCTAGAGGCCGAGGGTGAAGCTGCAATCTCACCAGAGGGAGCTGAGGCAGCATTAAAAGCCCAGGACCCTGCTCCTCTGCCTGGCCAGTTCCAGGAGGTGCCCCTGGCTGATCCCCAGGAGAACCAGAGGACAGAGGCAGGGCCAGGGGAGCAGGAACCCCTTCTGTCGCAGGCCAAAGCCCCCGACACCCAGGCAAAGCCAGCAGCAGCTAACAGCCCAGCCGACACAGAGACACACAGCCCGACCAGGGCCGGCCAGGGAGAGGAGACTGAGGCACCCAAACGCAAAACCTGCCAGTGCTGCTCTGTCATGTAAACGTACATTCATTCCCTCTCTGCCTCTTCAGTCTGTCTCTCTGCTGTTCAATTCATAACACACTCCTTTCTTCATCTCTTTCTTTTATGCACCCATCCTTTTTTCAAATCCTAATGTCCACAAGCTACTTCCATTTCCTCCCCCTAATCTCTGCCCTCATTCATCTTGACACTTCCTTGAGTTGTGATACTCCAAGAGGAAGTGAGCTCTCTCCAACGTGAAGACAGGGGAGGTATGGATTTGGACTTGTCAGTGTTTAAGTGCCTTGATGAACTTTGTACCCAGGACTACACTTTTAAATTCTCTTCACTCAATATGGACCAAAATATACAGTGTGCTTTTTTCTTCTTTTTTTTTTTTACGCTGTTTGAGTTTGATTTAATTTTCCTGGTTGGCAGATGAGCCAGCCAATCTATATAGGATCATAAAACCCACATATTAGATGCAGTTAGGCAAAAACAGACTGAAGATTTATTATTTTAAACTGTTGTATCCACATTTATATTTCATTGGGTCATTTTCATAATCTAAATATGAGATTTAACTGGAAAAGTTAAGGAGGATGTTGTTCTAACTTAATGACTTTAAGGCTGACTTATTTTATTGATTTTGGTCTTTTATTAGAGATATAATTAAGTATGGGGCCTGAACATTTTTATTCACTCTATAATACAGGTATTGACAATACACAGACTAATAGTATGAAATGGTCTAATTTATAAACAACAGCATGTACCAACTGTGTATTTTGGGGGCTGTTGTCAGTTTTAAAAGAGAAATTATTTTGAAATACTTGAAAGTATGAATTTTGTATTTTTACCAGATGTGCTTTTGAAGAGAAGAGAACAGACAGGAGCTCCTGGCTAGCTCTGTGCATGGATGTATGCTGGATACTGTATACACAGACATGTGGAACTGAGAGTGTCAGAGATGTCAGCTTTGAAATGATTGATGAATGGTTTAATGATTAAACTGACATTTGTGATGCATTGCTTGATGTACTTGATGTTCATCTGGCATCTCTGTTCCTCAAACAGTGGATTTGTCCCAAAACCACAACATTGTTTCATGCAAAAGAAACACACTGGATAATGTTTAACCATTCGTTTCATAATGTTATTTTTTATTCCTAAATCAGAGACTACTGGTTTAGCACAGCTCTCTGTCATACTTTCTCTTAGCACTCTTAAGAATAGGGGAGTGAGAGTATGCAGTCCGTCTCTGATAACTTGTATTCCTTTATCCATGCAGCTTTAGTTGTGGTAAATATTCCTCTGGAGAGACGAAGACCTGCTGTCCCCTGCAACAAGTCTCAAAAATTATTATTGTTAAGTACATGGAGCTTGTCAAGGGCCAGACCAAAGCCTGAGACCCTGGAGAAAGGGATGCAGCAGTGGGACCTGTAACTGTAAAAATAAGTCCTGCTGAGCTGAGAGCTCCCAGGGGGGTCCTGTCCAACAACAATACCTCTACACTCGACAGGAAGTGGATTCTGGTCATGTTTTTTAAATGTTTCTTACATTGAAGTGAAGTAAAACGTGTCTGTAAGGCAAAAACTCTTTTTTTCAGTTATTCATAATGCAATTTCTAACGTACTATGAGAACAGAAGAATCGGATTTTGCTGCTTCTATTCACAGATGACAGACTCATAGAAGCATACTCTGCTTAACACTTCTACAATCACTAATTAAAAACTATTTTAAAAGGTTATATGCACATCTATAAAACCCAGGTCTTTGCTGCACAGGGAAGGGAAAAATGCTACTGAAAACAATCATAAAGTTCATACCCTGTACCACTCTTAATCTATTTGATCAGCCAAACAGATAAATACTACCAAAAAGTATACTGACTATGAGTTTAACAGTGTAGTTCTCTTCAGTGAGTCTAATTGGAAGAATAAAACCAAAGAATCTAACGGGGCAGATTGTGTGTACTGTTGCAAAGATGATACTGCGGTTTTGGCTGCATATTAACATCGGTGTACATCCAAGATACACAGAGTTATTCTGCTAAAAAAATCCTAGAAATCGTCCTTTGCTCTCTTTCAACATTGCAAAAACAATGCCAGGTATTGCAAAACTGGAACTTTCTGATACAATTTTCCACGTGAAACTGAATCATTTTAGTTTTACAGTGCAGGTGAGAGTAGGTAGAAATATGCATCAGGATTTATAGTGATTTCAACAAACACAATACATATATTGAAGTTAATCTGAGCCAATAAGATTAAGATGGTTTTATTTCCTGCTATTTACAATAACTACAGTGAACTCACTATAATATTACATGAAAGACAGTGTGAGAAAAGTGTAAATAATCAAGTATTCAATGAATTCTTATTTTACTATCACAGAGAACTTGGTGGACTCTGCTCTCTCAGTATTGTGGAACTGGACTTTTCTGATGCAACTATAAAACCAGACAAGCAGCTATACTGGTACCACTTTAAGACAGACTCTGCAACTGAGTCTATACGTCCAGTCAAATGATTTCAACATACAGAGACATGTTTGCGGTGTCCGCCATCGCTCTCCTCTGCTTGATGTCTGTGAGCCATGCAGCTCCTCTGGACTGTAAAGACGTGGTCCAGCCTGTGGATCCACTGGATCCTCGTCATTTGGAGGGCAGGTGGGCTTTGGTTGCAGGCAGTCTGAAAATCATTGAATCTCCAGAGCATGTTAAACCAAGCGACAGCATAACTATTGATTTCTACAACTCAACGTTCACCAAAGCCAATCGTTACAGAGCCGTGTGCCTGTATGCGTCCCAGAACATCTCACTAGAAGGCCATAGCTTTGACTTTCAGGTTGGACGGATGTTAAGCTCCAGTGGGACCTTCTTCCGTACAACCTGTGCAGACTGTGGTGTTCAGCTTTGACGTGGAGTCACTAAATTATAAGACAAAGGAATTGTTGCTTTTCAGCAAAAACAGGGAGGTGGACCAGAAGGAGATGAGGGAGTTCATCACTCAGGTGGAGTGTCTGAACATGTTTAGGCAAAGAATGATTTCTGTTCGCAGCATGAATCAGAATCAGAATCAGAATCAGAAACTCTTTATTGCCAAGTAACATACATTACAAGGAATTTGCCGTGGTCTGATGGTGCTGCTTTTTTTTAACGTATAACATATAATCTGACAGACAACAAGCATGTAAAAATATAAAGGTAAAAGAATAAGATAAGATAAATAACAAACAATGCAATGACAAAAATAAAGTGTCCAGTAGGGGGTGCGTGCGTTAATGTAACGTAGGGGGGACAGGGCGGTGTACGTTAATATGACGTATAACTTGTGTTTGTGTGTGTGGTGGGGGGGGGGGGGGGCCGTGTTTGTCAGGTTGACTGCAGAGGAGAAGAAACTGTTTTTGTGGCGGGAGGTTTTGGTCCTGATGGACCGCAGCCTCCTGCCAGAGGGGAGGGGGTCGAACAGATGGTGTCTGGGTTGGGAGGGGTCGGCAGCGATCTTCCCTGCTCTCCTCAGGGTCCTGGAGGAGTACAGGTCCTGAAGAGATGGGAGGTTGCAGCCGATCACCCTCTCTGCAGAGCGGATGATACGCTGCAGTCTGCACCTGTCCTTGGTGGAGGCAGCAGCGTACCAGACAGTGATGGAGGAGGTGAGGATGGACTCTATGATGGCAGTGTAGAAGTGAACCAGCATTGTTTGTGGCCGGTGCTGATCGTCCGCGAGTCTGAGACGTGTTTCCCCAGCTTCACGTGCTGCTTCTCGTCAGACAGGAAATGGTCCACCTGCAGGTGGGGTCAGGCACGTTAAGCTGGGAGTGCTTGTCCTGAAGAAGAGCCAATAAAATACATGTTGATACATACTGTGTCTGTGTTTGCTTTTGTGCAGATGGTAAATTGTCCGCAACTGAGAGAATTGTGAGATTTCATGATTAAGTACTTCAGAAAACCTTTCTGCTGATCCATCAAGATAAAATATTAAAAATACAAAAAAAAGTTGAAAGTCAAAACCTGAGTGATCAGAGAGAAATTAGGGGTCTCTTTTTTTTTTTTTCATTGTCTTCAAAAAAGTGTGTGTAGTGATCTATTGAGAAAGGCCTAATGTAACTATTTCTAGGTCAACAGCGGCCAGGCACAGTGACACAGTGAGTTTCACAACAGGTCCTTTTCACAGAGGACAGTAGGAAAAGAACAGGTGTAAATAATGAAATCATTTATTTTTATGAAGTAACACTTGTGTTTTACCTACTGTGTGAAAATTGCAGAATCAACAGGTGGAGAAGGGACTCTGCCCTCTGGAGTAGTTATTTTTGCAAAACTGAAGGTTTATGATACAAACTAAATCTGAACTATTACCTGCAAATAACAGTGTATTATGATTTCAGCACATACAGTGTTTTGGAGAAAAATATATATTTTTTTAATGTCAACATTTTTCCATAATTTTAGATTTTTGTGAATATTTTGAACAGCAAAGACATTTGTTTCACATTCAGTTTTGCTCATATCCACTAAGGGATATAAATCCGGAGTTCACTGTAATCTTCATACTTTATCAACCAACCTTTCCACACTCAAATGTGTATTTATCACAGAACTTCGTAAACTTTTTTCCAATTTATTTGATTAACAATATGTGACTGACCGTGAACCTACAACATGAACACAGGTAAGAGAGACCAGTAAACATCCAGTGTAAACAATAAATAGCCCAGTACTTAAAATGTCCTTTCATTTCACAATCACAAAATCCACATGTGGATAAGGGACTATCTGCTCTGGTATTTTCAGTATTGTGAAATTAGATTCTGGTTTCTGAAACAGCTATAAAACCTACAAAGCCTCTTGACCAGACACATTTTCAGTTGGACACCACAGAGCAACTGAGACGTGATATAAATATCTCAACATGTTTGCTGTATTCGCAACCGTTCTCTGCCTGATGTCTGTGAGCCACTCAGCTCCTCTGTCTTGTGAAAACTTGGTCCGGCCTTTGGATCGACTGGACCCTCATCATTTGGAGGGAAGATGGGCTTTGGTTGCAGTCAGTCTGAAAGACACTGCAGTGGCGGAAATCGTAAAAGGACGGGACAGCGTAACTATTGACTTACATAATTCCACGTACGTCCAAGCCAACCATGTTGGTGGCCTGTGCCAGTATCATTACCGCAACATCTCAATACAAGGCCACATCTTTCACATAGAGGTGCTGACCTTTAACTTTACTGGGACCTTCTTCCATACATCCTGTCCAGACTGTGTGGCATTGTCCTTGGACGTGGAGTCGCCAAATTATAAGTCATCAGACTTCTACCTGTTCAGCAGGAGAAGAGAGGTGGAGCAGAAGGAGATGGAGGAGTACAGGGCTCAGGTGGAGTGTCTGAACATGCCTCCACCTGTCGTGATGGATCCTACCGGGGAGCTTTGTCCAGAACCGACTACCAGTGAAGCAGCAGCCCAAACTGAAGAGAAAACAGAGGGACAGAAGGCTTAAGAGACTTTGTTATATGATGTCTGTTCACACAGTGTGAATAATTGTTGTTGTCATTTCAATTGTATTATATTCCAAAAATAAATGATTTTACAAAACATGAGCTGTTTGAGTTTTTTGTCCTGGGTAATTGAGATGAAACATAAATGATAATTTAAAAAATTATAATAGAAACACGTAATGAAGATATAAATCACATGTATCGTAAGTTATGTTAGATGTAAATATTTTTAACTTTTGAGTGTAGCATTCAACAACTCCACCACCCTTTGCTCTGTCAAAGCCTCTTGTGAGGTTTAGCTAAACGTTAACAAAATACCCACTGTTATATTTGTATTGCAACAGTGAAAGGCTCCAAATTTACTTGCAAATGCAATATCAGGCACCTGCTGTATTTATCCTTTGCAGGGTCATGGTGGGTTAGAGCCAACCCCAGTTGAAATTGGGCGAGAGAGGTCGCCATTTTTAATTCAGTGCAAAGAAAACATTGAAATGTTTGTTAATTATATACTTTTTATTAAAAGTGTGGATATGTATTTGTGAATGTATATGTTCATAGTGATATGTATGTCCATATTTGGCTTGTTAATAAATATTTTTTTAAAGTATGATGACTGATATTTCAATCCCACTAAATGAATAAAGATACCCTACGACTTTATCCATGAACAATACATGGGCTTATTTTCCTCATTACTATCAGTAATTACAGAATGTGCGCATCTTTAATCTATAATTAAATTGGACTTTGATTTGACACGAGATTTGTGAAAACATTTTGTCATTTCGCAATCACAGAATCGACAGGTGAAGAAGGGACTCTGCCCTCTTGCAACACAAGTTTTTGACCCAACAAGGTATTTGGACACATGGTACAACAGAGAGTAAACATCCTCACCACTACCTCCATGCATGTACAATATACAATATTTACATGATTGCAGATATATGTTTGCTTGTGTGCGCCAAAGCTCTCATTCAGGGAAGTCCTTTGTTTTCAGAGCAGTGTCTCAGACAGCTCAATGTGGATGAAGAAAAATTCATTTCAAATCAAGTTGAGAGTGAAAATAAATTATAATTGTATTCAGTTTGAAGCAGTTGTATACTTATATACTAACAAAGTTGCAATATGCCTCACAAAATAGTTTTTTGTTTTCATCACAATGAGTTAATACCATAAGAAAATGAGTGTGTGCAGCTTGCATTCATAGACTGTCCTAATGTCTGCAGTTTATCAAACTACAGTTATTACATCACAATAGTCAAAAAACAGTTCTCCAAATAGTATTTCATTTCACAATCACAGAATCCACAGGTGGAAAAGGGACTCTGCTCTCTGTAATGTGTAAATGGGAGGTTTCTGAAATAACTATAAAACCAGCCAGTACCTCTTCACCGGCCACATTCTCTGTTTGACACTACAGTGTGACTGACAGAGGTACATCCCGGCAACTGCCTTCAAACCATACAATATGTTTATTGCTGTGTGCGCCATCGCTCTCCTCTGCTTTATGTCTCTGAGCCATTCAGCTCCTCTGGCATGCGACAACTTGGTCCGGCCTTTGGATCAACTGGATCTACGTCATCTGGAGGGGCGATGGGCTTTGGTTGCTGGAAGTCTGAGCCAGCCATCGTACCTGGAGCGATTCAAACAAAGAGATAGTGCCACTGTAAACTTCTCCAGCAACACCAGTGACACCAATATTTCCTACACTAGCACCATCCTTTTAGATAACGCGTGCCTGTACAATACCTACAACATCTCCCTGGAAGGCAGCACCTTCACATATGATGGGACAGATAAAAGCAACCTCAGCACAAACTTTTCCCATACATCCTGTCACGACTGCATACTGATGCGCATAAATGCAGATTCTGGGAAGCGGCAGCATTTTTACCTGTTCAGCAGGAGGAGGGCGCTGGAGCAGAAGGAGATGGAGGAGTTCAGGGCTCAGGTGGAGTGTCTGCACATGCCTCCACCGGCCGTGTTGGATCCGACCAAGGACCTTTGTCCAGAAAAGACAGCCGGCGATCCAGCAGCTCCAACTGAAGACAAAACTGAAGAGAGACAGTGAAAAGACAATTAGCCCTACAGTGTTGAAGTGTATGTTAGTGTCAGTGAATGTTTTGTGGAGATGTTAAAGTGCCTTTTTGTCTTGTACTGCACAGGTCATTATGTCACTGTATTTCACATTTCAGCTAATCTGTAGCTAAAAATAAATGAGTTTTTAAGATGAAACATTTTGAAAAGCACTTGTCAGCTCTTTTTGACTTTCATATGAGATTCTTTATTCGAGAAACAGAAGCAATTCTTGAAGTTGCAGATTCCTAAATGTGTTCTACAAAATCCAGATCTTAAAAAATCTATTTACAGTGGTTATCACTTAAATCTGCAGTTTATTGAACCACCATCATTCCTGTACAAACACTTCCCAGAACTTCAATCCAGGAAAAGTGAAAAAAGTTTTGTTGCATTTTATTGACACAGTGAATCCACAACTTTACCACAGATAAGAGAGAGCCAACCAGTAAACCCCTGGTGTAAACAATCAAAAGTCACAGTACTCAGAACAGCCATTCATTTCACAATCACAGAAAGCACAGGTGTAAAGGGGGACGCTGCTCTCTGGTATTTTCAACATTGTGAAACTTCAGGTTTCTGAAACAACTATAAAACCAGAAAAACAACCATATAATGTAGACACTTCAGTGCAACTGAGACCTGCCCGCAAAACTTTACAACAGACAGCAGAATATGATTTCAGCTTGCACAGATATGTTTCCTGTGTGTGCCATTGTTCTCCTCGGCTTTACGTCTCTGAGCCACTCAGCTCCTCTGGCCTGCGAAGACTTGGTCCGGCCTTTGGATCAACTTGATCCTCAACATTTGGAGGGCAGACGGGCTTTAGTTGCAGGCAGTCTCAGCCACCTGCCGTTCATGGACCGATTAAGAAGTAGAGAAAGTGCCACTGCTAACTTCTCTAGCAACACCAGTGAAAACAACATCTTCTTCAGTCGCAGCATGCGTTTAGATAACAAGTGCCACTATGCATCCTACAACATCTCCCTAGAGGGCAGCAGCTTCACCTTTGACGATGGCAACGTCACCACAACCTTCATCCGTACATCCTGTCACGACTGCATACTGCTGAGCTTTGATGTAGAATCGGGGAAACGGCAGCATTTTTACCTGTTCAGCAGGAGGAGGGAGGTGGAGCAGAAGGAGATGGAGGAGTTCAGGGCTCAGGTGGAGTGTCTGAACATGCCTCCACCTATTATGATGGATCCTACCAAGGAGCTTTGTCCAGAAGAGATCTCCAGCGATCCAGCTGCTCAAGCTGAAGAGAAAACAGAGGGACAAAAGGCCTAACAGACTCTGGCTCACACTGTATAAAATGGCTTGACTTGATTTAGGGAAAGTGTTTTATGTCTCTCTTGTCATTTAAGCAGACATATGTTTTATATAATGCAGGAGGAAGCAAACCAGCATGTTTGTATTTGTTACTTTGCAAGTTATTGTTTCCCAGAAATACATTTGTAACAACCTGTAAGATTTAAAGTTGAATAAAAATGCATTGTCATGCATTTTAGTGTTGTTCATGTTTTAACTAATGTAAAAATAGAAGGGACAATTGATAGAAAATTAGATGTGGAGAAAGGACTAATGCCATCAGTGTATTTGAAACCACACATCTGAACTTTGCATGCTCATGTCGCTACACACAAAATCTTTAATTAATCCAGAAATGGATTTTTGTAATGAAATTACACGCAATTGCTTCAAATGTGTGTCTGTAAATTAATAATAAATCAAAATGAAAAATGATTTTTTAAGAGGGCCTCTTCATTCAGTTTTTGTTGCATTGTAATGTGTATTGCAATCATATTTCTTCTCGGTGTTATCTATCACAAATTACATTGCACACACATTTCAGAGGAAAACTATTTATTATTTATTTTACTATTTGACTATTAGTGAACTCAAAATGACACATAAAAACAAGTAGAACTCCGGTACAAATGAGTCACAGTACTTAGAACATTTATTATTTCACAATCACAGAATCCACAGGTGGATAAGGGACTAAGGGGCCCTCTGGTGTTCCCAGTATTATGAAACTGTAAGTAAACTATAAAACCAGACAAGGCTCTTTAGCAGCATTCAATCACACACTTAAGTGACACTGAATCTAGATGCACAGTCATATGATTTCAGCATTCAGAGACATGTTTGCTTTGTGTGCCATCACTCTCATCTGCTTGATGTCTGTGAGTCATTCAGCTCCCCTGGACTGCAGAAACATGGTTCTTGTTCTTGTGCTGCGCTTTGACAACGAGTCAAAGGAACTCCAGCGTTTGCTCCTGTTCAGCAGGAGGAGGGAGGTGGAGCAGAAGGAGATGGAGGAGTTCAGGGCTCAGGTGGAGTGTCTGAACATGCCCCTACCTGTCGTGATGGACCCTAACAAGGCACTTTGTCCAGAGCAGGGCGTCAGCGATTCAGCAGCTACTCAGACTGAGGAGAAACAACAGGCTTGAGATACTTTGGTTCATGATGGTTCATGTATGGGTCACATCATGTCAATAAAGTGCAGTATGTTAATGTCAGTGGGCGCTTTTTCAAGTGGGAAATGGTCTTTTTTCCTCACAACCTCACAATAACATTTTTAAAGAAGAATTTTAGAATAAGGCTCAGTTTGCACAATCCTCGGATGGCTAGCATATTCCTTTGTTATTAAAATAGAGCTGTATTCATTGTCAAGTTGAACCATTAAGAATCTAAATTGCGATGTATTAATTCAAGAAATTAATTCATGTGTGCAGTTCAAATAAAATTGATCATGGCACTTCTTATGTCTTTCCATATTTCTGTATCATTCTGCTTGATGCCAAGTCACAAAAGGGCCACTTCAGCAAGTTATCATTTCATTTACATAAAGTTGGTTGACTTTCAGCAGACAGGTTTTAAAAAAGAAAGGCCAAATTCGATGCAACAGAGGCCAAGGTATCCCGACTATTATGTCCTTATGTGGTTCAAATTCAAAAGGCCAACACTTCCAATAATACAACTCAATGGTGTCTTTTAAACTCAACATGTCCAGTTTGTAACTGAGATTTTTAGTCTCCAAACTCAGCCGAGATTATTCAAGATAATTAATCAAAAAAAAAATGTCTGTATTAATCAATAGTGTAAGTTGTAGCCCTGACCCCAATAACAACTATATACGCTGTTGCTTGTTGCTCTGTGTGTATCAGTCTAACGCTCTCTAATCCAGGCAACTGGACATTGCATGTTTAGAGACTAATGTATGCAATCCAAACATTGATCATTCCCAAAATAATCAAAAGTTTTGCATTGCACAATCATGGCGTGTACAGCCAGATAATCAATGATGGACTTTTTACTGAGAGTGCTGCAAAACGTACGTCATTACTTGATGAAAGTTGTACTATAAAACCAGCTCCACTCTTGGTGAGGCATAAAAACTAATAAAGGGGTGAAGAATATACAGAGACATGTTTGCTGTGTTTTCCGTCGCTCTCCTCTGCCTGGTGTCTGTGAGCCATGCAGCTCCTCTGGCCTGTGAAGAATTGGTCCGGCCTTTGGATCAGCTGGACCCTCATCGTTTGGAGGGCACACGGGCTTTAGCTGCAGGCAGTATGAGCCCCCCCTTTACACTGGAGGACTTGAAACATAGAGGAAGCGTGACCCAGCACTTCTCCAATTCCAGCGAAACTTCTGTCTACTTCTACAACCATGTCAACCGTTTGGGTGTCCACTGCTATTATTGGTCTTACAACTTCTCAATAGAAAGCAGTACTTTCACGCATCATCTGGACAATTCTTTCGAACTCACCGGGTCCTTCCTCTATACATCCTGTCCAGACTGTGTGGTGATGCGCTGGGTTTTGGAGAAAGAAAAGGTGGCGTCAGTGGACTTGTATCTGTTCAGCAGGAGGAGGGAGGTGGAGCAGAAGGAGATGGAGGAGTTCAGGGCCCAGGTGAAGTGTCTGAGTTTGCCTCCACCTGTTGTGATGGATCCTACCAAGGAGCTTTGTCCAGAAGAGATCTCCAGCGATCCAGCTGCTCAAGCTGAAGAGAAAACAGAGGGACAAAAGGCCTAACAGACTCTGGCTCACACTGTATAAAATGGCTTGACTTGATTTAGGGAAAGTGTTTTATGTCTCTCTTGTCATTTAAGCAGACATATGTTTGATATAATGCAGGAGGAAGCAAACCAGCATGTTTGTATTTGTTACTTTGCAAGTTATTGTTTCCCAGAAATACATTTGTAACAACCTGTAAGATTTAGAGTTGAATAAAAATGCATTGTCATGCATTTTAGTGTTATTCATGTTTTAACTAATGTTTCACTTCCACTTCCAATAATACAACTCAATGGTGTCTTTTAAACTCAACATGTCCAGTTTGTAACTGAGATTTTTAGTCTCCAAACTCAGCCGAGATTATTCAAGATAATTAATCAAAAAAAAATGTCTGTATTAATCAATAGTGTAAGTTGTAGCCCTGACCCCAATAACAACTATATACGCTGTTGCTTGTTGCTCTGTGTGTATCAGTCTAACGCTCTCTAATCCAGGCAACTGGACATTGCATGTTTAGAGACTAATGTATGCAATCCAAACATTGATCATTCCCAAAATAATCAAAAGTTTTGCATTGCACAATCATGGCGTGTACAGCCAGATAATCAATGATGGACTTTTTACTGAGAGTGCTGCAAAACGTACGTCATTACTTGATGAAAGTTGTACTATAAAACCAGCTCCACTCTTGGTGAGGCATAAAAACTAATAAAGGGGTGAAGAATATACAGAGACATGTTTGCTGTGTTTTCCGTCGCTCTCCTCTGCCTGGTGTCTGTGAGCCATGCAGCTCCTCTGGCCTGTGAAGAATTGGTCCGGCCTTTGGATCAGCTGGACCCTCATCATTTGGAGGGCACACGGGCTTTAGCTGCAGGCAGTATGAGCCCCCCCTTTACACTGGAGGACTTGAAACTTAGAGGAAGCGTGACCCAGCACTTCTCCAATTCCAGCGAAACTTCTGTCTACTTCTACAACCATGTCAACCGTTTGGGTGTCCACTGCTATTATTGGTCTTACAACTTCTCAATAGAAAGCAGTACTTTCACGCATCATCTGGACAATTCTTTCAAACTCACCGGGTCCTTCCTCTATACATCCTGTCCAGACTGTGTGGTGATGCACTGGGTTTTGGAGAAAGAAAAGATGGCGTCAGTGGACTTGTATCTGTTCAGCAGGAGGAGGGAGGTGGAGCAGAAGGAGATGGAGGAGTTCAGGGCCCAGGTGAAGTGTCTGAGTTTGCCTCCACCTGTTGTGATGGATCCTGCCACAGAGCTTTGTCCAAAAGAGCCAGCCGGTGATCCAGCAGCTCCAACTGAAGACAAAACAGAGGGACAAAAGGCTTGAAAGACTTTGGTTCATTAATTTATCATATTTGATCGCATAGTGTAAATAAATCAGCACTACAGTACTGTATGTTAATGACAGTGGGTGCTTTGTGAGATGAGAAATGGCCTTTCCTTTTAATTCTCCCAAATATCATCAGTTAATTTGGGTATTACAGTGAATATTTAGCAGCTGGTTAGCTTAGCTTAGCACGAAGACTGGAAACAGGAGGAAACAGCTAGCCTGGCTCTGTCACAAGGAAGCATAATCCACAAAACAACAAATCCTTTCACTTGTGTGTGCAATTCAAATAAAATCTATCCCGGTACTATATGTTTCCTTATTATCGTGTTATTCTGTGTTGGCAAGTAAGTTGTTAATACTGTTTATGAGTAACTTCAACCTGTTATGGTGTATACAGTAAATGGTAATGTAATTTTTAGGAGCCAAGGAGGCAAACTGGAGACGTCTGTTCTCTTTTCTTCTCTTATTCAAATGTTTTCTCCATACATCATTGGAGTGCCTACACATCCACACATTCATATGCAAATATCTTTAACAAAGTCTTAATCTAATCTCATCCCATATTTTCCTCCACAACAGAAAGTCCTTGAATGATATTAACGGAATCACAGAATTCATTGCCTGAAGTGACATGCATGTGCTCTTTCTTATCTCTAAATCCAACGAATTAGAAAACCCTAACCCTCTTATTGTGTTTATGAACTTGATTATGTATAACTACTGTACGCATTGTTGCTGTCTTTGTAAAATTCCTGTAAGCAAAGACTAGGTTGGATATACCAGTTTTATTCCCATAAAATATTTAAATAAATAAATAACCCACAACAACATCTCAAGTGGGAGAGAACAACAAACAAAACAACTAATAACCAAACTTTCTTTCATTGCACAATCATGGAATACACAATAAGATAAGGGGTATTGAACCTGTACCTGCATATGTTGTAAGACTGGAAATTCTCTATGCAATTTCTTCTATAAAAAGGGAAAAGCTTCCTAATCCAGCTCCACTCTTGGTGAGAAACAACAACCGACACCACAGATTGAAGTTGAAGACTAGAAATCGACGCAGAATCAGTATAGTTTCAACATGTTTCCTGTGTGTGCCATTGTTCTTTTCTGCTTGATGTCTGTGAGCCATACAGCTCCTCTGGCCTGTGAAGAATTGGTCCACCCTTTGTATAAGCTGGATCCTCGTTATTTGGAGGGCAGGTGGGCTTTAGTTGCAGGCAGCATCAACTACCTGCCATCCATGGAGGCCCTGAGACTAAGAGACAGCATCACTATGTACTTCTCCAACTCCAGTGAAACTTCCACCTTCTCTTATACCCAAATCAACCGCTTTGGTGATCAATGCCAGTACCTGCCCTACAACATCTCAGTAGAAGGCAGCACCTTCACCTTTGATGTGGGGAATCGCTTCGACCTCAACGGGTCTTTCCTCTACACGTCCTGTCCAGACTGTGTCGTGATGCGGTGGATCGTGAGGTCAAAGAGGAGGCAGTCTGTAGACTTGTACCTGCTGAGCAGGAGGAGGGAGGTGGAGCAGAAGGAGATGGAGGAGTTCAGGGCTCAGCTGAAGTGTTTTCAGCAGCCTGAACCTGTTGTGATGGAGCCTACCAAGGAGCTTTGTCCTGAACAACCCCAGAGCCAACCAACAGCAGCAGCTCAGATTGAGGAGAAAACGGAGGGACAAAATGCCTGAGGCACTCTGGCACGTTGGTACATGATATTCAGTCACACACTATGGACAAACATCTATGACAGTATTACTGGGTGCTTTGTACAGACTGAATTATTTTGCACATTCCTTGTATTTGTCTAATTATCTCAGTTAATTATCTAACTGACTCAGAGTAATAAACGCAATGAATATTTTTCATCATGGAGAGACCTCGCCCGAAATCAACCCTTGGACACTGCCAAAGCAGCATGGCATGATGGGATTTATTTTGTTGCAAGGTCTATTTCTGTTTTATGTCTGTGTAATCATTTAACAGACCCCTGATGTAATGCAGTAGAAGACAGTTTGAATAATCAGTGATTGTTTTTTCCAATACGTGGACACCGGCGCGCTTGTGTTTATTGTCCATTAACTCTCAATGGAAATGAAATTGATATTTTTGGTAACCTTCTCAGGACACATAGATTTTGCTCCAAAATGTAATGTAAAGAAAATGTTAAAGCATGTACTGCTTAATAAAATCACTTTGTTAGTTTTTCTCAGATATGAGAGGACAAAATTAAAGCGTGCAGTGGTATAATCACCCTCTTATCCCGCTGGTACATTCTTCATTCACTTGCATGGTGTAATAATTAATGTGTGTTGCTCACTAATTGGATTAGCACTATACATTTTCAAATCCGCAACAATGGGGTAAGCCGCGAGCACATGTGTTTGGGCATGCACACGTGCTCCTTCTCGTGTAAGTATTAGTGAATGGTCGCTGGTGTGAGCATGGTGTGCAAATGTGGGCGTGCACAAGCGGCGTACTGAGAGTGTTAGTGTGCACAAGGGAGGAGGTACAGGCAGCAAGACGGTAGAGCTGTGAGCAAAGAGATTCCTTTTGTAATGATTAACCATCAGTGACTTGTATTCTCAGAAATGTATGTCTGTCATTTGGAGGGCATCTTCAAAGCATTTTGTTAACAGGTATGTGCAACTGTATATACTAGTTTATTCTGCTTTTATTGAACTTGAAATTCTTGTAAACATACATCAATTATTTTCCAATCAGGTAAATAATTGCTACAATAGAAAACAACTGTATTGCAGAAGTCATTCTAAACAGCCAAGCCTGCAGGGAACAGCTTTTCCTGGTGTGACTTCCTGCCACAATGACTAAAGCATATCAAAGTAAGTGACTGTAAAATGTGCCAAGAACTATGTCAGCAACCATTAGATAGCAACAGAACTAATTCTAATTAGGGATGAAGCTGGCTGCATTTATTTAAATTAATTTGCATTTTTGCCTCATGCCCTTAGATCTTAAACTACCTCAGGACACTGCTGACCCCCAAAAGGAGGGCAAGTTTATTTGTAAGGCCCATCGCAGATGTATTTTTAATGATGATCATGATTTTGCTGTTCTTTTGATAAAGTGAGCCCCTTTGTAGATAATGAGCAAAACATAAGTCTGTTATGTAATGGAGTTTTAATCCGCAATCTCTTGCAACCTTACTTACCCAACGAGAGAGTTGGACAAGCTTTGGTTAAATTCTGCCAGCTTTCTCTGAGCATCTTAGAAAATAAAACAAAACAGCATGTCATATTAGATATATAATGCCATTAGTTTGTTGAAGCAAATGTGCACAAGGGAAATATCTCATTAGGGCATGGCGGAGTTTACACTCCACACCATGCCACACTATAAATGAGGGGATTGTTTCACTACCGTAGTGTTGCAGGATCATTGTATTAATTGATCTAAGCTTGCTTGTCTTCAGCAGGATTTTCGACCGAATCAGCAGGTGTGGGTGAATAAAACAGTTTAAGCAGAGATTTGCAATAGATTTCTTAAGAGGGTTTAAACCATTACAACAATCACCTTCGCACTGTGACAAAATACTAATTTTCATGCCCCATTTAACAATGAAACTTCATGTTGAGAACTCTCAGCCAATGAGTGACATATTATGCTACCTTTATGAATTGCATGAGAGCGAGTTTGTTGACATGCGGTCTATTGTACAACAGGGGCGGCAGTAGTTTACCCAAGTAGTACCTGAAAATATATAGTCTTCTCCAGTTATTTTCTGTGTCTGGAATCTGTAATGGTGCAGTATGCATAAAGTCAATTAATGAGCGGAGGAGGTTCGGTCTCATTAAGACACAGTGGTAACTTTGTGGGAATGCCAACTATCCCTTTCCCCCTCCCACTCACGTCCCACGAGGAAACGGCTGACAGCAGCCAGGGTGCATTTCATAATGGATACTGAATGAAGTCTGTGGCACAGAGTTCACTCTAATAAGCAGTTCATCGTGTAGACATAGGACAGAAAACAAGCTGTTTTATCTGAAATATTTTTCGAATAGAAAACAGTGTTGAAATGATAGTATTTCACTATGCCTACCGCCGTGGCAGGTGGAGTACGGCACACAATTGTACCAATGACAGCCAAAAGACAGGGATGGTGTGCAGCTGGTGAGTGGTTCCCTACACCAACCATTGGTGGTTGTAAACAGTGTCTGTCAGAGCTCTCATGACTCACTGTTCCCTGTTCTCATCCCAATTTACCCACATTAGGCCACGTTGTTCTGCCGTGGTGCGTACATGCTCTGCCATCATTATGAATACAGTGTCCCCCATTCATCCAGTCATGTCATGCTGTCAGTCCTTATTATCTCTACATGAAGGGGGAATGTACTGTAACTATCTATCTAACCACTTATCTATCTATCGTATCTGTCCCAATTCATCAGAGACTAGTCGTCCCCAGTGCTGTGATCTACATTCCCCTTAATGATCAGTCACGGTGTTGGAGTCCAGCCAGAGTGGCTTGGCAAGAATCAGAGTGGATGGGAATGGGAGTTTGTAAGGATGCGGGCTGAACAGAAGACGATGGAGGTGTTTTGTGTGTATAAGAGAGGTTGGGGAGGGCAATAATATTGATGCAGGGCAAGTTTGAAGTAGCGAACAGAGAGTGTGTATTAAAGAAAAAGAGATATTAGAAGAGCTGGACTCCCCTTTGGTCAGTATACCCTGCGGACAATCCTATTGTTATTTCAGATTGTGCGTGTGTGTGTGGTACTCAGCCATTCCCCAGCCTGTAAGCTGATTAAAGAAAGGTGTGTTCAGCAGAAAACTTTATACGTTGCACAGTGGAGTAGAGCTACTACCTTACAGCCAAAGCCAAGCACAAAGTTATGAACAGCCTGCCTGTTAAACGCTAAGAAGAGCACTCAGTATCTTCCATAAAATAAAAAGATAGAACACAAATATCTACTAGATTTTCCAAATCCTGCACCAGCTACCATACACACTTTGCTCAAATACACAAATGGGTGACAAATGAAAAGTGTCATAGTAAGGTATTGGGCTACCACAAGGCTATGCATGGGATGCACTTTGCAAATGCCAGTTGTCTAGACAAGATGAAAAGAAAAGTTTGTATTATTTTTTTATTCATTTTGTGTTTTTTCATTTGTTTTAAAAAGTGAGTTCCTTTTTATTAGCTGTAGTGTTGCAACACAGGCTGAATGAGGTATGAGAGCAGAAATAAAAACATAACACACACTTAGCATTTCAAAACTATTCTACAGTAAATGTCACAGTAAACACAGTAGGATGATTTATTGTCTTGGTAATACCATAGCGAGTAATATTGGAATATGAAAAGGGCGGCCATGTTTGTTGTTGAACTCCGTTAATCACTCTGTTGTTCCCCTTTCCCCTCTGCTTTCACTCAGACCGACTGGCTGGAGGCCGAACATCCTGACTGCTCCAAGCGGTTTTACATCAGCCGACTTGTCACCATGGCAACAAAGCCCATGGCCCAGCAGGAACAGGGTCCTGTCAACTCACCAGACGAGTGGGTCAGTGAGTCTTGGGCACAAGGTGAAGTGCCCGCAATCATTAGCCACAACTCCCCTCTGCAAGACAAAAAGGCTCCCAGGGCAGAACCGGAGGAGGACATAGACATCCAGGAGCCTCAAGATGAAACACTCTCAAGAACCGAAATGGGTGATGCAACCAAATTGGAAAATCAGGAGTCAACAGGAATTAGTCTGTGTACCCCCAGGGGGGCACAAAAGATGGTGACAGAATTAGAAGAAGTTGCCCAACTATCCGAAGCATTACAGGCTCAAGAGGAATCTGAAGAGTCCGTTGATCTATGGGAGGATGCTTCCCCACCTCCTCCTCCACTCAGGGTTTTATTGACAGAAGAAAGTTTTGAGAAAGATGGCTTTTCCTGCCTTGAGGGGGAGGTGGCTGAGTGGATCAGTGATGCTGAGATCATCTCAGACCCAACAGAAGACCTTACGTCTCCTGATAGCCAGAACAGTCAAGAATGGCCACCTCTTCTCACTGAGACAGTTGATGGAGAGGTAGATTCAGCATCTGAGGAGATGACACAGCTGAACTTCTTACCGGATGCTTTTGACAGCAGTGAACCTGAAAATAATATGTCAGGGGCTGCAGCTGCTGATCGTACTTCCTCTGACAGAAACAACTCAGATGATGTATATACTGTGTGCTCCCCTCCTTTTGCTGATGAAAGTGAGGAAGAAGAGGAAGTGAGTAGTGATATTATGTCTTGTCAACAGCAATGGACAGGACCAGATATCAGAAACAAGCTTTTCCAGCCCTCACATTCTGCCAATATCTCAGTTTCCACTGAACAAGACCCAACCTCAACCCTGCCTGCAGTTGCCTCAGACAAGCAGCAGGAGGAGCTGATGTCCCAGCGCCAATGTGAACTTGCCCCCAGGGGAGCAAACCAGGAAGCTGCACAACAGGTGCTAGGCCAGGGCTCTCCACCTTTGTCGACCGTTGCCATGGAGCTGTCCAATCAGAGCGGGGCAGCTTCTCGAGGCTCTGGTTGTGTTGTAGCTGTCAGAGAAAGGCACAGCAGGGCGGGGCACAGGACAGAGAGAGAAACCAAGCAAACAGGTGGAGAGGAGGAACAGAAAGAGTGTGGACTTGAAAGGAACAAGACGGTTGGGCAGCAACACAGCAGAGGACTGTTAAAATTTTCAAAAACTGTCCAAACACAAGAGCTTAAGACAGATAAATACATATCTGTGTCTTCTAAACACGCCAGGATGGAGAGTGACTGGTGTGATGATAGCCAGAGTGACAGTGGAGTTTCAGCGGACTTCTCCCCATGCAGCACTTTGGAGGGCAATGCCACCATCTCTACAGGGACTCCAGCAGCTGGGTCTAAAGAGACTCCCATTGAGAGAGAGATCCGACGGGCTATAGAGCGTGAACAAAGCCTGAGAAGGTCCAGAGGGCTTCCGAATCCACCCACTTCGCCAGAGTATGTAGAAATCCCTTTAAGGAAAACTGTTCTCTGCCAGTCGCTAACTGCCAAGTCTGAGAAGTGTCAAGGCAAAGACAAGCAGTTTGCAGGCAAAAAGATGCAGCATGAGATCCACGAGGAGGTCCAGAGGGAACTGGATCTGGTCAAGCTTGGTAAAGTTCCAGGTTTCTATGACAAAGGCACGGTACGCCAACTCAAAGAGAGGAAACAGCTTTTTGAGGATTTTCAGAAACCCAATGAGTCAACTTTGACTGTGTCAGCCAGGAGTAAGGTCATGTCCTGGTCCTCTGCCAGTGACATTTCAACCCTGGAGAATCAGGACGACGACATCTCATCACAGACATCCACCATAGGAGGCTCATATGTGGAGAGGAATTCCACACAGAGCCCAAATTCAGCCAAAGAAGGGGGTTCCACTTCTTTGACTCCCCCAGGACCAGGCCATCAGGTCATCATCCTAGAGAACAATCTGAGTGTCCCAGCACAGAAGCTCTACCGCGCCAAACCAGAGGCAGAGCCTGTCACTGCAGTCAACTCTGGAAGTCCTAACATCTCACCATCTAGGACAGGAGGACATGGTGGGATTAATAGGAGAGAGCAGGAAAAGGAGGAGGAACAGGAGGAGGTGGCATCCAAGGAGAACCCCTTTTTCAAGCTGCGCTCCTCAACAAATTTAGTCAAGGTGGAACAGGACATCCGAGAGGCTCAGGAGAGGGAGAAGGAGCTTCAAAAGCAGAGGATCAGTGTGTATGGGGGCACGGAAGGTGCAAAAGGAGGGGGGGTTGGAGGAAGAGGAGGAGGAGGACAAGGGAGGCCAGTCAGCATAGAAAGAAAGAGTCCCACGTTGTCTTCTTCTTCACTGAATGGACTGGCTGTTCCTGACTTACCTGGATCATCATCCAGGGGGGTAACTGGACCCCCAGCAGGTTAGTTAGTGCTGAATGTTGGTCTAGGGCTATAAATGTATGTGCAGGGTATAATTGATTCTGCCTTCACCCCCAAGCACCCACAGACACTGTGTTTGTGTGTATGGATGCTTGTGTGTGGGTATGTGTGTAATTTTTATATCTGCTGTGAGATGATGAAAACCCCCTGAAACAGCCCAGCGAGCACATTATTTCATTTTTCTCATGGTCAGTGGAAAACCTCAAACAGCTATGGAAACCATTGTTAGCGGTTATGAGCAATAATTTTGCACCAGAGACCATAGGCTGGCCGACAAGAAAATAAAATTCTGTAACTCCACAATAAATAAAGCATCTAGTCTGTCACATTAATTGCAAAAGTTGAGGTGAGGAAAGGTCCTGAGTCATATCTCGACACACTATTGTGTCAGCAAGAAAGGAGCACGTTGGACGAGTGCAATTTTCAGAAGTGCATGCAACTTGTTTTTTTAATTCTTGTGGTGATATAGAGTCAGTGTACAGACTAATGACAACAAGAGCAAATGTGAAATACAGTGCTGCCTATTCAGCCTGCTGAGAAGACAAGTTATTAATGTGTGTCTGTTGATTTCAACTCTGCTGCCATTGTTTGCATGAACTGTACAGCAGTGTTTCCCAACTCATCCTCAATACATATATATGTATATATATATATATATATATATATAGTTATACTACAATTATACTACAGTGTGATTAAACAAATGAGTCAGCCTGAACACTACACATGTTGTGTGAAAGCTACTGTAGTTAGCCAGTGAGCAGAGAAGTCGTACAGTTAGTTGGCCAAAAGCACTGTAATGGCAACATGAAGTAATGAATAAACTGTTGAAATACTCAGCAAAAAGTATCGGATCAATTGGGAAAAAGATAAAAGTGAAAGTGATACATGGTTGAAATACTTGGCTACTCCAAGTGTAGTACAAATGCTAACTTGAGCAAACTGACATAAACATTGACAGTTGAATTGTATGAAACCATGTCAGCTTTTATATAATTGATAGTGTTAAATAGCATCCAGTTTAAACTCAATTCAAATGAATACATTTGGAACATGATGGGTGGTGTCGATGAAGGGAACCACTGCTGTACAGTATGTTTGAGTGTATGTTTGTGTTTGTTTTGTTGGCAGGAAGGGTTGCCAATGTGGTTTTTGTGACTGTATGTGAATCAACGTTTCACCAGTCATCGTAGGTTCAACAACTGTGTGACACAGTGACCAGGGTGTGCCACCACTGGACCATGACTTAGTGTTTGGAAATGAACATGTATTGTTTAATAGACAATGAGTTATTTAGCCTTTGTCATATTCCTTCACTCCTACTTTACTATGTTCACGTTCAATCAGACACATTTCTTTCCCTTAATTCCCTCTGCTTTCCTCTCTGTCTTCTCTCATCTCTCTCTGCTGCTTCACCACGTTCACTCGTAATTTGATTCAAGGGGGCTTTATTGCTCACAGTGTCGAGGACAAACAAAATCACAGGAGCACCTTTGCTTCATTGCTACCGTGCTCTTGCTCATTGTGCTCTAAGCCACTTTTTTATTCTTTCTCTCTCTTGCAGCACACCACTCAGTTGGCAAGTTCGGCATGTGGCCCCCAGCCGTAGAGGAGAAGATTAACAGGCCAGAGGTGAGTCAGCGTTGCCAGCCGCCTCATTGCAATGAAGTTTAGACATCACACTTTCCTTTATACTGCTGCTTGCTACAACTTCCTGAAAATTTCACCATGCTTGAAAACACCAGGCCTCATAGTGACATTTATTAAGTATTTTTTGCTCTATGAATTAACACACCAACCCTACCTGTCTGGCACACTCGGTATAGGACATGAAAATGTAGGCAAATTACCTTCCTGAGTCTCGAATGCAGCTAAGAAGATATCAGGTTCCACAATCGCAAAGCTTCTTTAGAGTTTGTATATGAATTGCAGTGTCGCTTTGGGGGTTCAATTAGTTTCTCAGCAGCATGAATATGAACGCATGTTTAAAACTGCACTGGATTGTAAAGGGTCCAATGAAGAAAGGCTCCTGGGAGGATGTCAGCATCTCTTTTGCACCAAATATGGGCCACAAACATCTGATAACATACTGAACACACAGTAAGGAGCTTATCTTTAGAGATAAGGGAAGAAGGCAAACAGCCCTGAGACAGAGAGGGAGGGAGAGACCGAGTCTGTGGAGTGGGTTTGTGTGTGTGGGCGGGAGTGTATGTGTGTGTGTTTGTAGTCAATAGCAGAGAAAGAGGAAAGTCAATTGAAAATCCCACTGATTTCCGTTACCTGCCTTGTGGGTCTTGCATCTCTTTGAAACTGTGGTATCTCTGATTAGAGTTGAGTGCTGCTCCGTGGCTTTAGCACTTTAATTCAGTTTGGCATTGATATGCTGGGTTTTAGCTGCACGATTCAGTTTGACGGTAGCATTAGTAACGTTTTGCTCTCTTTCCTCCCGCCGCCTCATGCGTCTCTCTCTCTCTCTCTCTCTCTCTCTCTCTCTCTCTCTCTCTCTCTCTGCTGGTTGGTTATCTGCTCTCTGCACAGACCAGGTTCCTGATTACAGTTCAGGAATAAACGGAGGATTGCGGGAGAAATTGGCCCCAGTTGTTGACTTAGTCATACTGAACATGGCCTTGGATCAGTCGCATTAACCTCCCTCTCACTTACAGAGCTAATGATGAAAGAGATGTCCTCTAGAGGAAATAAATTCATCCTTCTCTTTTTATCTTTTTGCTCCTTTTTCCCATGTTGGCTTATTGGTCTTGTCTCCTGCTCCCACACATCTGATGTTTCTACTCTTTAATTCTCTTTCTTTTTCTACTCCCACTTTCACATACAACTTTCTGCCTCCCTCCTCTTCTACCTTGCAGTCACCACTTACTCCTGCTGTCCTTTATTCCCATCCAGGTCCTTCAGAGTCCCCGGTCCCCCAGACAGAAGACCCCACTGGTGCAGCGCTGGGAGTCAGGCCTGGTCAACGGACACAACGAGGAAGACGACTGAGGAGACGCTGACAGGGCGAATGAGGGAGGAAGGTTAACCGAGACCTTTAGTTTTTGAAGTGGAGGACTGTGAGATAAAAAGGAGAGCAGTGTATGAAAAGTGGGAACGGACAAGAGGAGGAAAGAGAGAATGTGAAGCCAGAAAGAGGTCAGGGATTGAGGCTACAAAGGGGGTCAGGAGGATTGGGAGCAAGGAAAAGGATTGGTGGTGGACTGAAAACCCTGAAGAATCCCTCAGCGAGGAGGAGTGAAAAAGGAGGAGGAGGGCCACCTATTAGTGGATAAGCACTTGGCCTTCTTTTGGTGCTGCAAAACTCTGAGACTAATGAATGTAAAAAGGCACAAAATAACAATAACACTGCACTGGTGAAAAGAAAAAATGTAAATTTAGTAACAATTGGATTTTCAAACCATAATGAACTTCTTCTTGGATTTTTGGATTAAAAAGAGTTATTCTTTGTTGATGAAAATAGATTAAGTGGTACGGTATACCGGTGTACTGAAAACAAAAAATGTGTCATCACCAGTTTCATGCCTTTAATGATGTCTTACACAGGGTTACCAGTTTATTACACCTGTACAGTCTAATGCAATCCTATATAATAGCCATGCAATAAATCCTACCTTCGTGTAGCTCACTTTTTTATCAGAGAGTCATTGATTAACTTAGTGGTCACTTTATAGGCTATAGTTGGGGTCGCATAAGACCGCATTGAAAACTTTAATATTTAATCCATTTATATATATGAAGAGACAGAAAGACCAGCAAAATTACCAGCTTCATACATTTTTATTGGATTTGATCACGCTGTTGAGGTGTTACTGATAAACTGGTAACTCAGTGTATATAGGCCAGTGATCTGAATAATTGCCCCAGTCTTAATCCATGAATAGCTACTTCTTTTGTAATTTTCATGCTCCGCTGCTGAAAGCTGGATTATCGTGCAATAAAGCACTTTCTTTAAAACGTGCAAAGTTGATCTGGATTTCAGAGCTGAGTGATGCTACATAATACACACCTAATGCTTAAGTAATAGCTGCTCTGTTGTTAGACTTGTAACATTTTTCAAATGACTCAGTTATTATTGTATTTTGGAATGAAACTTGATAAACATAATTAATGTTGTTTCCTTTATTCTCCTTTATTCTTTTCTTTCTTTTTTTTGTATCTGACTGAGGCAGACATAATATACAATTCAGTGATACTTTCAGTGTTATTCTACTAACTCATGTACCACAGCAGTCTACAATTAAACTAGTTAAGGTGGGTTGCAGCCCCTTAATGGGACCATGTCAGTCCAGTTTCTCTTTACCTGTATTCGTCTCCTTCAGGGCTTGACCTGTCAGCACCGACACAGTGTTTTGGCCACAACATAAATGCCACAGATCCACTGAACAATTATCTGCTTTATGTTCTGTCTCTATTTGGCTCCCTCACACTGTCAGTGGTCACCAGGAAATGTGTCACCATGGATACAGCTTTGAAAGATGCTCTGTGCTACAAGCAGCATAAATGTCCCAGTGGACCTTTCTCTTGCTGCGTGCGTGTAGGTGAGATCAGCAGACCACGAATTAGTGACCTCCCAATCTCCTGTGAATAATTCATCACCTCATTCTGACTGGACGCAGACCAGTGACATTGCCGCTACATTATTATGGTGGAGCCGCAGCAACTTAAGTGCTCAAAATTATTAATAAGCTTCATTCCTCACTGGGCAACTCACCAAAAGTTTCGGTATTACAGAAAGTGATGTATGGCCTTTCAACATATTTGAAAATGAACCATAGCAAACTAACTACACTCCCTACAAGACCAAAGCTTGGCACTGAGGAGGAGACACATATACACACTGTATAGTTTCTGTTATGTTTCTGAGGAATAATGTCAGTCAAAGATCAAAGATTTATTTTTCATGCTAAGACCATAAAACATGGCAACCCGTCCAGGCAGTTCAAGGCAACTGTACTTTCCAACAGTTATCTCTGTCGATTGATATCTAATCTGCTGCTTTTCAAATGTGGTGACCCACAAATAAGCCTGCACACCTGTCAATCGCCTGCTCGACTCCAGACTCATTTCCATGATATTTCATTATCACTGTCTTCCAAAGTCCTGCAGGCACAAAGTCAACGCAGCAGCATTGTGTGAGACAGTCGGCGTTCAGAGGATTAGCAGCTGCTCTTGTAATGCCTCTTTGTCAAGAGGACAAAAGTACGAGAGGAGGTGAAGGGGATGTGTGTGTGTGTGTGTGTGTGTGTGTGTGTGTGTGTGTGTGTGTGTGTGTGTGTGTGTGCATTTGTGTCATTTTTAGATTTTCTGTAATATGTGTATGATATGTGAGTGCATGAAATGTGGCATGTGCACGCAAATGAGTGTGTGTTTGTCGTGTGTGTGTAGAAATAAACTCTCCTTCACTGTGGTGGAGTGTATTTAAGTGTACTCACTCAAGCACTATAATTAAGTATAATTTTAGGGTACTTGTACATACTTGAGTACTTCACTACATTTCATAGAGAAATATTGGTAATACTTAGTACTAGTTAATAGTATTGCTTGAAGTAAAAGCTCAAATTAAACCCAAGTAAAATATTCATTCATCATTCATTTATCATTGAAAACTTTACCTCTCATATCTGTTGAATTGTACAATTGCCTCTTAGGAAATGTCTCGTCTTTGCATGTTCAGCTGACCTGCTGCACACTGATGAAAAGACTTTCTAGGAATTCATTGATTCATTTGAAGTGTAACCAATAAACACCTTTTCTATATTCCATATAATTAGTATCAAATAACAGATATTTCCAGGAAACTTCCAGGACAGAAATAATGCTTTATTCAAATATTTCACTTATTACCTCTGTACTGTTTTACTCCTCTACATTAGTTACCAGATACCTTACAGATCACAAATTCCATGCACAATATATGAATACCTTAGAAATATACACTACATTATTGTAGATTAAACTACCCAATAGTATATAAAAAAGCATCAGGACTTAACGTGATTTTATTGTGGTATTAGATGACCCTCAACACTGTAGCAAGAACTGTGTGTAAAATATACCCTCATTTATCTGCCAATCGGCCAATTTCACATATGTCTATGCAATCACAATTCATGCAGTTACTACAGTGTGTGTGTTTGATGCTCCAGTCTCCAGTCACTATGTGTCATATGTGTGTGTACTGTCAACAGACAATAAAACAGATTGAGAGATTATTCTTTTGATTTCCTCACATACTGTATGAGCCGTTTGCTTTTCATGACGCTTGATGTGGGTGTGTGTGTTGTGTTGCTTTGATGTTCGAGAGAAGGGGGAACAAAATGGCAGTGCTGAGTCACGGAGAATCAACATAAATCCATGACAGCAAATTTCATGCAGTCTGTGTTTTATTGTACGGAGAGGAGGAGAGCACCGATTTAATACTCGTTCACTGCAAACACACATCTTCATCTTTACATAGCATTGTGTCTATTGATATATTATTTTGTCAATTATTGTGTCCTAAAAAAAATATTTTCTTAAAACAAGTGACAAAAGTTTTTGGTTGTGGAGAGTATCTGTTCCAAATCAGTTTGTGTGAAGATGTTTTCTGGTAATTAGAGCCAGTATCTTTAAACAAGCCAGATATTAAGAGAACTTTAAAAAAGGAAAAATGATACTTAATTCCATAATGATACTTAATTCCACTCGTATAATAAGACAAACAGACTCATGAGAAACAAAATGACTTCTTAAGATGGAGGTAGCTGCAATATTCATCACTGATTACCTCTGAGTGCAACAGCAAGCAGTCCTTTATCCCAAACTATCACTGATTACAATTGGAGGTACTTCCAGCCTGCTATTATTTAACCCGGTTGCATACTGCCGCTGCTAGAACACCTGTAATTCCAGTTTTAGTGATTTTTGCGTCTTAAATTAAACTGAATAATTGGTTGAGGAAAGTTCTAAAAGCCCCTGCTTTACCAGACAGTTTTTCAAAATGACTCTTGTAAGAGCCAAAAACACAGCTGTCTTTGGATTTCCTGGCAACTGTAATGCAGGCTTTGTTTTGTGTTATTGCCTGAATGTTTTGCCAAATACAGGCATTCAGTTAGTGAAGATGGCAAAAAGGTTACTTTTAAAGATTGTGCTCACATTTCATGCTTTGTGTGTTTGCTTGAAAAATATTACACTCAATAGTTCACATTTGCTTTTGCCCTTGAAATATAAATGATTATTTACAAGACTGTCTGACTTATGTTACCGAGTGGAGACGGAGACAGGTGAACTGTCAACAATCAAAAAGGCCTTGAGCTAATGTGTCTGAAGTGGTCAGAAAAATGGACAAAGCAACAGCATTTTTTTTTTTTTTTTTTTTGCCTTAATCTATAAAATAATCACATGAGATGATTGATGCTACCCAACTAAATCCTCACTTCATAAGTCATGACTTACTAAATTAATGAAGTGCATTGCATCAGATTAAATTAGATTATGAACCGAAACTGTCTGCCCAAACTTCCAGGGTGTAATTAAATGCCAACGCCTCACACAGTCAGATTTCAGCACACACCTTCATATACGGTCCCTGCATACACTCCTTTAGCTAATACATCGGAGACACAGCATGGGGTGGCATTAAAAGGCCAATTATCACGAGTTTCGAGATGGAATGTCACTTGATATAGACCTGACTCATAATTTAGTGTGTCACATATGCACACACAGAGACACGCAGGGTGAGGCTGCCACAAGCCAGTGTGCCGTGGTTACAAATTAAGGTGCCACTTAAATTCATCAGCATGTCGAACTCACATCGCTCAGGCCTCTTATTGTTACTGTGCCTCTTGTTCAAACAGATCAGCCTAATGCCATTATCTGGAGCTGAATATCTTCACTGTGTGGTTGCGTGTGACCACACAGGAAGAGTAAACTATGACTCAGACATGAATATGAGCTAGACATCTTGAAGCCTTGAATTCATCTATGTCTATTCTCGCCTTTCATCTGTTTTTTGTATCTGTGTGTATGAAAGAGAAATTAATAAATACATTCACCATGTGCATGTCTACTGATAGAAAGCCCTGTTCCATATAGAGGCCAGTAAAATGTAATAAAAGTTGGTTTGCTGCTTTCTGAAGTACAATGACAGCCCTTCTCTGCTGAGTTATTGTCCACCATAAAAACCACATAAACACATGGGAGGAGTATAGCCCTCCTGGGTCCTTTTGCTTTCTTACTTTCATACAGAACTGAAGTCTCAGCACATTCACTTACAATGTAGAAGAAAAACAAAACAAATATCAGCATGAGGGCTTAAACATAATGCCATAAGGGTTGATGCTTGTCCCATGATCACATGGTAAAAAGTCAGCTGCAGCCCTTATCAGAGCTTAGTGTATTCCTGTGTATACACCAGGATTGCTTGGCTTCATGCACGTCACATTGTTCCACTGAACACGGGACCTGTTTTTTATGTTGTACTGTAGGTAAATTATATCTAAACAGTGCCCTCTGCAGAACATTTAGCAAAACTACAGCAGGCCGATTTCAGTAAGTGTTTTCTTCTCCTCCACCATCACTATACACTGTATCGTAGCACATATTCAATTTGTGAGACACATCATGATGTCCTGACCAGATTATATTTCTGAATGGCTCCGGCCTTATCAACCTGCACATGTCTGAGGTCTTCAGGACGGGACCTGTTTGCTGTTTCCATCTGAAGGTGCAAGACCAAAAAGAACTGCTCTTTTGCAGTTAGGGAACCTCAGCTGATTTGAAAATGCATTTATAATCGAAACACTTTAATTACCCTATATAATTAGGGTAATTTGTTTTTACATGTACATAGGTTAAACGTCTGTAACATGTCTGTTTGAATTAATAACTTATATTCTTATGTTTTATGTGTATATGACTTCATATGTGTTGTATGTTTTTATTTTTTCCTTGTTAAACACTTGGTTTTGATACAGTAAGTACTTTGTAAATTAACTTTTATTATGTATTATTATCATTATTAGTATGTAACAAAATGATCCAAAAAGCTCCATATAGAGTTAAAAAGTGTACATGGTTTGTTTTTACATAATGTAAAGTGGTTCTGGGATGAACTTCAAATCTGCAAATAGCACTATGAAATAATTTGTAATATTAGTTAAGCCTAAACAGTAAATAATTTGACAATCTCACTTCAAAGTCCATTTAGCTGCTGCTGCTAAATTCCACGTCATCTGGTCAACCTGCGCCTGCTGATGAAGATCCTGTAATATAATGGAAAGCTCCAGAGCAGCGACTAAAAGGACCTTGTGGTGAGATCTGCTTCTTCCAAGGTCAAGGATAAACTCTGAAGCTTAAGGGTAAGTTATTCACAAAACACATGCAAACTGTATAATGATCAAATCTGTATTTAGGTTTGCTGGCTCAGTAACATGTAAGATCAAACAAACGTCGTATCCTGTCAAATTGTACAACTTTACTGCTACACATGAAATAGGAACTGAGGAAATAGCCCTTCCTGTCCTGCTGTGTAACTCCAACTGATGCTACATTGATAAACTCAGATAAAGTATAAACAGAGAGAGAGAGAGAGGAAACAAACATTTCTAATGGAAGGGATGGATCGGGGCTGTGAATGTGGAGTGCGAGCTCCATAAAGGGGATCTGGAGACTGTCTCTGTAGGTGTGTCCACACTGGCCCGTTCCTGCACATAAATATAGACAAACAGACATGTACAAGCTGTTAAAGATCTCTGCATAATGTAATTTCCTGTGGCATAATTCACATCATACCACAAGCTTTCATTATTAAAATAAGTTTCCTTGTGTTGGGTACCTAAATACAGCCAAACCCAAATCTTGGGTATTATATATTTCAGAACCTAGTATCACTTTCATCACTCCTAATGCATTATTCACATTTTTTTCTGACTTTCCCAGAACATGAGAGTGGTCTACATTCATCCTTCTTTTGTAGATGAAGATCTGCTTTAGGTCTTTGGACTAATAAAGAATCTACTTCTCAACTATTAAGCAAAAGTGAAATAAGGAAGATCTTTTCTCTGTTCTGCCTTTATTCCTCTGAGGGTGAATTTCTGGTATGATGATGTTTCTGACCCTGTTCATAGAGACCAGATCAGTCCCTGGATGCTGCTTTTTAAATATCATTGCAATTCTGTTATTCTTTCTTTCTGACTTCCCCATCACCACCATGACCTCCAGTATGTCCAAGGAGATTCAACTGAAACCACATGAAGGCTCTACTCTACCACCACCAGCATCCAGAGGTCATTTAGATCCTGCCCCATCTCCCATCTTCATGTGGGCCCACGCTTACTGAAGATGCTTCACATCACCAAAGTCTTTCTCTGTTGCTAACCTCAATGACTATTGTTTTACTCTTCCAACTGATCTCTCTTTACTGGACTAATGTTAAAAAAATATAAACAATGTATACCCCAAAAATGTGTACAATTCTTACAGCTCTTAAAGTAAAAGGTAAGTCAAGGACACTCCAGATCGCTGCTGCTAAGATGGAGACACGTCCAATGTTAAATATTCAGTTGCTGTCGGGGCTGTTTCATGATAGCTGGTTGTCAGCTGGTGATGACAGCGTTCTGTCCTCTAAGATGGCTGTTCAGTAACAGTGAACAGAGAGGAAGAGAGAGCCTGGAGAGAGCCTTTAGTCTAATGAGAACCCTTCATCAAGCTAATTAATGAAAGTGATTACAACTAATGAGAGGCGGACCCAAACCCTACGCAACAGCACTAATGAGTAATATGTGTGGGTTGACAGTTTGTTTGGTGATTGGCAGTGTGTGCGCACACATGTGTGTGTGTGTGTGTGTGTGTGTGTGTGTGTGTGTGTGTGTGTGTGTGTGTTTACAGCAAAGGGATCAGGGCAGTTTACAGTTGTTTGTCATAGTGAATCTACAGGAAAAACATAGAGGCCATAGGAATACCAGAAATACCAGAAGTAAGAGGCGGTCTAAATAACTGCACACACAGCCTCTTTTCTGTGTCAAAATGAATGCTATTGCAAAGTTTAACATGTTTTAAGTATGAGTCTGGTGATATTCTGTGTTTTTCTTATTGTCAACTAATCCCATGAAAACAACAAAACCAGCGATGAATTAATACTTCTAACAAGTATTGTGCATCCAAAGCCAGATTCCTTAATTACTATTGTACTACATTTCATTTTGAGTTAATCCCGCACACACACACACACTTCTATTTGAGTACTGTTCGCCAGGAACTCCCAAGTCCAGCTGTTTTAGGAAAAATATTTTAAAGATGAATCTACATATTTTTGATATGTTTTAAATATTATTCTGTAGGAACCAATGGGCTTGAGGCTGAGTGCTTCAGACAGTTTGGGGAAGTCATACAGTATTGAGAGACAGATAGTCAGTTTTGGTCATTTCATGGGCTTTGTTGACAATAACAAAAAGCCAGCCAGTCTTATCCTTAAACTTAAAAGTTTAATCATAGTTGATAAATCATCCAAGAGTTTTTATAAGCAATTGGACATTAAAGCATTGCATCTACCTGAGAGGTGAAGCTTGAACGCCGCCTGAGTGTAAGGTCTGCAACAGCAAAAAAACAAGCAAGCACATAGTCAAGCAGTGGTTTGGATCCATATGCATATCTCTTTACTTGGAATATCCACACAATATACTGCAGAGCTATTAAATTTGCCTCAAATAAATTAGAGGAAATTAATTAACTAGCTATAAACATGATCTGTGATCGGTATGATCGCGAACTCACCAACAACATGGTCCTTAGCATGAACTTGAGTCCAGAACTGTGCTTCCTGTCTGAAACAGTTCAATGCAGCAATAGTTTATACCGCAATACCAATGCTGCAATGCGATAATGCATTTTATGCACCAAGTTATATCAAAAAAATAAACTTGATAACCCCAAATCTGAATTGTGTAACTACTTTTCTCAGCTGGCCATTATACATTCGTAAACTGTATTTCATATCCCAGCAAAGTCTGAGCAATTTTAAAATGTTTATTATGTTGCTACCTTGAGAAATATTGCAGTTTAGAGGCAGCGTTACTGCCTCTAAATGTTGCTCATGTGTCACGGCCGTCACAGTGCTCATATAAATCTCACTCGTTTATGATAACTTTAGGAAGACACAATTATTCTGGAGAGACAGTGATCATTTACTGGACTAAACTTTGCTTTCTTTACCTTTTCTTCTTTTCCTCGGCAGCTGCTTTTACTTTAAAGAAAGGTGAAAAGAGAAGAAAAAAAGAGGATATAATACGTTTCACAAAGGAAGACATTCAGGACAGAGTAAATGTAACATGTGAAATACCTTTCCTGTGTGCCACCACAACCACAAGTGCCACTGAACAAAGGATCAATACCACAGCCGAGAACGAGCCCAGAACAAGAGGCCAGTCCACACTCGTCAAATCTGCAGAGATCACACTGACATTATTGTGAGATACAAAAAGGTTTGTGAGATTGTGTTACATTTTGTCTCTTTTGTCATTTACTTCCTGTCACTCAAAATTCACATTAGATAAAACTACATATGAAATAATGACATGCTATTGTAGGTCTACCTGATGATGATGATGGAGGGGTAATTCCTGGAAGATAAGAAAAGAAGCAAACAGTCACATTTTGTGTTAAATTACATTTTAATCAAACCACACACATACAGCACAATCGCATCTGTACCTCTGGTTACAGCCAAAGGGAGGCTGCGCTCAGAGTTGCTCCATTTCCCTCCAAGGAGGACACTGTACTGGCACTGGTACAAAGCCACTAGAGTGTCCTGGACAGGCACTTGGAAGATGGCCTGATGGTGGATCAAGGTGGCATGGTGAGTGGCAACAGGAAGTTCCTTATCAGCCAGGTAGAGGGAAAACGCAGCGCCGGGGTATGCAGGAGAGCCTGTGCAGAGCAAGTGCCACACGTCTGTCTGCTGCTGGAGAACAATGGTGGGAACTGGCAGCGCGTCTGGCAACAGACAAAATCACAGGAAACATTAGCCAGAGTTAAAGGTGCTGCAAATGTGAATATTTGCTGGTTTTCTTTGTCTTAAATGATAGTAAACTTTTGGACTGTTGGTCACAGACAAAACAATCGATTATAATATGTCAAATTGGACTTTGGGAAACTGTGAGGGTGGACATTTTTCACTATTTTCTGTCATTTTAAAAACAAAACAATTTATTGATTAATTGAGAAAAATCAGCAGATTAATACATAATGAAAATAATTGTTAGCTGGAGCCGTAGTTACAACATTTTCAAAATTCTTGTCAACACTGTCACACTAACCATTAAATTCTGTTTACAAATGCTCATCAACATTTACCTCCTTTGCAAATCTTATCCATGCATACATCGAATATTTTTCAGCCTGGGTCTTAATAATAGTTACAATATTGAATTAATTCCTAAACTCAAAACAATTAATTTTAATTTTGAAAAATGCAAACAAAAACTAGTTTGATAGATGAGCTGTATCAAATTAATCAAAAGAAAAAACAACAAAGTGTAAACATTCGTTTTTAGCAAAGATTTAAAGGAAGTCAATGGTAATGAGGTTGATATATAACATTGATGCTGTTCCAGAGTTTGCGGGCCCTGGGAGCAAAACGTCTTGTGGGACATCCTCACCTGTAATAGTGACTTTAACCATGTTGCTGACAGTTGAATTAACCAATCCCCTTCTTTTGGTGATCTGGTAAAGGCAGGTGTACTCGCCTTCCTCTCCTCCCCTCACTGGCCCCACAGTGAAGACTCCCAGCTGGGGTTCAGGGTTCGATACCAGACTGGCCAGAGGCTGGAGGACAATCGATGTCGCCCCTGTTCGCTCAGCAGTCCTTAGCAAAAAGAAGGTCACTGGTTTGTTGTTGTAGCTAGATGGGGACCGAGACCGGGATAAAAGAGTGGGGACTGTGCAGCTGAAGGAGAGCGTCTCCCCACGTTTTACCACACCAGAGGGGGGCTTCACAGACAAGACTGGAGCAGGGAAAGAGGGTATGGAGCGAGTGGGGGCAGCATCTGGAGATGTTCAGAAAGGAAGAGGAAACAATTATCGCTATATTTTATTTACACATATTTCATTCTTTGGCACAACATGTATGTAAAACCTCTGATAACGCTAGCAACCTTGGTTTGCCACAGTTGCTAACCAAACTTCCCTCTGTAACCGTCAACACTGGAAGCCAGTACACACTGTGTTTTATGTGTGTGTGTGTGTGTGTGTGTGTGTGTGTGTGTGTGGGCGTGTGGTTTCTATATGAAGTGCAGGATGTAACTACCACTCCACACCCACAGAGCGGAGGACAATAAGAGGCCACAGAGAGCACCTGCATGCAGCAGTGTGTTTTGGGGGTTGGAGAGGAGCGGATGGGAGTGTTTATTATTTTATACCACATGTAGAATCACGACTGGGTACAGATTAAACAGATTATCTCTACAAACTCTTTTGTTCCACTTTCAAGACAGCCTAGACCAGTGTCTTGCTTCTTTCTATTTATTATAATAATGGTTTATGCGATATGTTTTTCTTTTGTGTGTGTAATAGGTTGAGATACAAACAATAATAATAACTCACCTTTTTGACTCTCCAGTTGCAAATAGGAACTGAACGCGCTGTAGCGACCGTCCTGGTCCTTGTACAGACAGCAGAAGAGTTCATGTTGGTCTGAATCCACTTCCTTTACCCTCACAGTGAACTCAACCTGCTCACCACCAGACTGCAGCTCCTGAGAGTCCACCTCAATGAATGAAGAGCAATATAGAGAAAAATAAAACCACAGGAGCCCAGTGGTAGCATGAGACACAACAGAAAACACACACATCAAAACAATTACCTTGTCTTTGAATCGGTACAACATGAACTGAAGCCCACGGTTGCCCTCTGGGGCCCGGCACACCAGAACCACTGAGTCCTTTGACCTGGAATAGATGTCTAGTTCAGGTGCTGGAAGAGGGGGAGAGAAAGTGGAGGCCGATAGTCTTCCTAGACAAGGTAGTGAGAGAGAAAGGTATAACATGCAGCAGGAATCAGTTGAGTTCCTTTTTGAGCTGGAGCGACTGCAGCTGTGCAGCAGGCGTGTAAAAACACTGCTGTGATGTGGTGACACTCATCAATTTAAATGGAACATGGAACTCGAAATAGAGATATTTAACGCCTTCAACGTAAATATTTCACAAATTTACAACAGACAGAATTGTTAATGATTATACATTTTATGACAATGTCACCATTGTTTACTTGACTTAAACTATCAGTAAATAAATATTTCTAGTGGAAATATACTGGACATTTTTTGGTTGTTAGACGAAACAAAAGAAACAATGTGTTTGGAAACACCTATAGCATGATACTTACCCCAATGTTGTAGAGAAGTAAATAGCAGAGTGTATATCCAAAGTGATTGTCCACCACGAACAACCTGCATCTTTGACACAAGAAGAAGACTGAATGGTTGGAGGAAGAAAGCACCTACAAGTATGGGCTGCTCTCTCTCTCTCTCTCTCTCTCTCTGTTTTCATAATATGTATGACATCCTCTTGAAGACAGAGCAATGGGGGAAGTTGAACCTGTAAACACACTTCCTTTTTTGGAGCTCACTGGTCGGATGTGTGGTATGATGAGAATATGAGAATATTTCTGTGTCAGCACATTAATGGAGAAAGACATTAATGCTCAACATCCAGTGCCACATGTCCCCTATCACCTTTATCAAATTAAAGCTGTCCTAAATTCAACATTAGCGAGAAAAATGTTGCCCTGTCTCATTTTCTGTGATTTTCTTTTGTTTCTTTTCTTGTTACAATAAAGTAAATAAAGACTAAATACTATCATATATTAAATGCAGAGTTCAACAAACTGGCCTGCATCTCCCCAAAACACAAAGGATGAAAAGTTTTTTCTGTGTATTTTCTGCATTCTTTTGAAAAAGTGTCCTGACAACAAGTTTATTAGAGTCTACATATGAGTCCGTTGTTTTCTATGCAAAAATAAGTAGGCTTAAAAAAGTGTGGGGGAAGTTTGTGGCAGCAACATCTGCAGATGATGGAAGAAAAGAGGAATTGGACCAAGTCACCAATAGTGACCAGGAATTAGGTCACTGTTAGATGGAACAAGATGTTTACAAACCGTATCAACAACTCTGACGTTGAATCTCTGTGAAGCAGAAGTAGTTTAGTTTGCACAATAGAGGGACAGGAAATCAAGGAGAAAAGTAAAGTGAATTAAATTCAATCTCAAAGTGGTAAATATTCCTAAAGATGAGAGGGGATTAGTCTGGGAACATTACTCTGGGAACATTACTCTGGGAACTTCTGGGCACCCAGCAAAATGAAGAGTCATATGTCAATTTTAATTCCTCAAAAGGAAGATTGGCTCTATTAGTATTTCATTGACTGTAAAGCCAGTTGTAGAGGAATAGTAAATCTAATCATAAAAATATTCTCAAGTTCTTGAGTGCCCTGCCGATCACTTTTTCCTCCTCTCATAAAGAGTGATCAAGTGAAACGCTGCAACAACATTTTAAAACCTTTAAAAACACATCATCTGCCTTTCAGAGTTTATGCTTAGTAAGGAAACTGGGTTTAACAGGACAACTTTTAAAAACATTTGTTACTTTTTCTTTCTAAACTCTCTTCTGAGGAATCATGTTTTGTAAGTGCTAGCTCGTTGAAGTGTGTCATTCCCATGCATTATACAAACAAATATGTACAGGCAAGCAAAGACAATGACACATGTCAAATGCAGAAGAGAAGAACTGGTAGCTACTGGAGAGCTGATTCTATCTTTTTTGAGGAAGAAGACTACTAGCCCTGGATGTAAATCTGTCTCTGATAAGATGCTAAAATTAAAGTCTGGTGAAAAATACAGCCATGTATGCACAAAAAGCAAGGTAGATATGATTTAAGAACACTTTCACCTTAGCTCTGTAAAATGCATGCTGATCTCTGATCCACTTTCCGTAAAGTAAACCAGAGCAATGTTAACTGGTATTCACACATGAAATCCAGTCACATACACCAGTTGCTCTGCTTTCTAAACATCACAACTTTATTCTTGCCCTTTTGGCATTTTAAAGGCCTAAATCAAAATAACACTTTACGGTTGTGGAGCTGTCTGACAGCGACAACAGAAGTGCGAAGTTCTTTTAATGAAATCTCTTTTGTCTTATGTATCTAGAGGTCAACGTTGGAACGACTAAAGGATATCTGACAGGACAACACCGATTTATTTCCATAATTGAAAGAGTGAGTTTCCTTGGCAAAAAGTTTTGGCCAAGTGAGAGGCACGTCGATCCCAGGATAACATCAACACTGCAGACCTAAAATAAAATCAGTGTCAGTCAGGAAGCACTGTCACACTTTTCTTTTACAGAATTGTTGACTGTTGTTAGAAAACAGGTTGGTTTATAACACGCTATAATGTAGTTGTGAGGAGATATAAGTGTTCATTAATGTATTTGTCAACAACTATAACTCCTCCTGTGAGTACACATACAGCAGGTGGAGGCTGGTATATAAAGAGATAATGAATGCGAATATAATATAACACAGTTGTAATAATATAAACTATGTCTTCATAGGGTAAGTTTTAATTGCTAAATGTTTATATGTTGCTTAAAAAAGGTTAAATGGGGGACTTAAGGTGACACCTACATACTACAAAATCTCCCCTCTTTTCTTCAGGTGCCCTGATTTAAAATCTACTTTTAAGGCCTTTATTATTTCAGAATCAGAATCAGAGTCGGCTTCATTGGCCAGTTATGTGTATACATAAAGGAATTTGACTCTGACACAGCTGTAAAAGCTTTTGCCTGCAACTGCCGGCTAACTCTGTGTATTCTTCTTACATGAAGCTTGTGTGGAAGTTGCTCTCTCTTCATTTTTAGCCGTGCTAGCAGCATGCAGTCATCTGTTGGTCTACAACTTTGGTCCAGACTGAAATACCCCAACAACTATTAGATGCATGATGTTTTCAAATGGATGAATTGTATTAGTGATCCCCTTTACTGAGGGTGGAGACTTTCCCTCTAGCAACACCAACAGGTAAACTTTTTTTTTGTCAAAATCAGTCTCAGCTGTACTTTGAGCTTATAGCTAATTATCAAATGTTAGCATGCTAACACGCAAAATTATGAATGTGAACTAGGTCAACATTATACCTCCTGAACATCAGCAGGTTAGCGTTGTCATGGTGAGCACGTTACTGTAACTGTTAGCATGCTGGCGTTAGCATTTAGTTCAAAGCCAAAGAACAGCTCGTAGAGGCTAGCATGGCTATTTTGGGTATATCTTGGCCTCTGGATGAAGTTTTTATTAACACACCACTTTTTACATGTCTCTAAATCTGTTAACTGACCTTTTTTTTTTTTTTTACAATTTGTTTATTGTGTTTGGTTTTGTTGTACGGGCTTGGCAGGGTAGTATAGCCTATAATATAATATATACTCCTGACTTTTGTCCATCCTGAGCTCACTGTGACAAGAAATCAGACTGGAAATCTTCTACATATATTACCTCAATATTACCTATTCTTAAATGACAATACATACATATACATTGCTGCTGTATATATTTTTAACTTTTATTTTTCACTTAAATATTGTAAATGTGTATATTTTTATTTTATATTTCGTATTTTTATATTTTGTACATACTTTTATTTCTAAATTTATTCTGCTTTCTAATCTTGAATGGGAGCACCAGTACTGTAAAATTTCCCCCCCGGGGATCAATAAAATATTTCTGATTCTGATTCTGATTCTGAAATTGCTAGCGACATTTGGTTGCTCGGTTGCAATCCTACAAACACTTCAGTGAAGCTGAAAAGTGATGTCACACTGAGTGGGAGGTGAGGGAAAAGTGGACCTCTACAAATTACTGTTAATGGAAAGCACTTAGCACCGCTGTGCTCCCCTTTGCTTCCGGGTAGGGACTTGTCCTCTGTCCATCAGCATCACTCCTCCTTGCGCGCGGCACCAGCATCCACCAGCTCTTGTGTCGCACGCGCGCAGCAAACAACATGGAGCTAGCGTGGGTCACGTGAAAACGTCCCGAAATAAGAAGAATAAAGCAATAAAGAGATGGATGAAGACGTTATTCCTGAGCCGCAGCATCTGCTGACATTTGTGAGGAAACTCAAAGAGGTGTTTGACGTGTGTGACGAGGACTCAGACGGTTTTATCCGCCCTGAACACTTTGTGCAGTTGGGTTCTCAGTTTGGTCAAGCAGAGCAGGTGAGGACATGTGTCTCGGACCTTCAGTAATTGTTTATTTTTTGCATGTATGCGTCTGTCTTTTTTCCCTCTTAAACCACTACATTACAGTAAGTAAATAAGGTGATATAGGCAACCAAAAAAAGCCTTTTCCACACGCCCTCATTGTTTTCTGAAACTTAATGGACTATCTTGCCTCTTGAGAAGATACTAACTAACTTTGGGCTTGCCGTTGCTATGTGATGAAAAAGCTTTCCACCAAGTTCCACTTTTATATTTGGACACATGAGAGGCTAATTGGGAAGAGCTCAGCTGGACTGTTGCAAAGGAGGTTCCTAATTTAAGTTTTCCAGGTTGGAGCCAAAGCAGAAAGAAATGTTTGTTCCTTAGCGATACAGTGGGAACAGTGGGGACATGTATGACAGTCCAGAAAAACAGCCTCATGCTCCTTTACTTCTCTGCCCTGAGAGACCTGTGTTGAATAAGATAGTTGTTAAGTTCTATTGGAGCAGGAAAGTAACTCTAACTCACTCTGTCAATGCTGCTTTTAAAAATGGTCCGACACTTTAGTTGTAAGTGCAGAATATTAGAGACATAACATTTCTGAAAATTATGTGGTAAGTCAGGTAAAAACCATTATCGCTTCCATTTGACAAAATCCAATAATAAAGGGAGAGGATTAACCTGAGGAGCAAGAAAATGATGACTGTCGAGCAAATTGAAATGTGAATAGTGCAAATTGGCCCAGCAGAGGGCTGTAACTCATTGTAGATATAGAGCTGTAGACTGCTAAATCTGCCACGCTGATATATTGGCTCATAATAGCTTATTGGTGAAATACCAGTAACGTTGTATATGTTGACTGATAAGTAACAAGAAATTATATGTTTGAAGTCATTTAGACGGTGACATAGTGACATAGTTTGCCCACCAGAGAGCGGAAGTTTTCAACTGTAAAATGTCCCACTTAATACATATCTTGGTATCAATTCTTTAATAACCACGCTAATGAGATCCCTATCAGAAAAATGTCTTTGTATTATGTGTTAATCTTAAAAAAAAAGAGGCTATCAACAGATATAATCTGTTTTTCTAAACTTTAAAATACTTATAATCAAAACACAGTATTGTTCAAGCTTTAACATTTACATAACAACATAACAACATTTTGCATCTGAGGTGTGTTTAAATGCAGACTGGTCACCTGTTCAAGGTGGGTGTCCCATGCCTCTCACCCAGTCTGTGCTGAGGCAGCTCCAGCCTCTTGCAACCGTGAACAGGATCCACAGTTTAGAAAGTGTATTTTGGAGTAAAAAGGAAATCCAAATGGGGTTCACCGATTGCTACATACATTTTGCTTCCCTCAGATCCTTGCTTGAGAATCACATTGTTGAGAAATGACCAGGACAGACTCTCCTCTGTCTCACTAACTGCTGCTGAGAGGCTCTTAAGCAAGCTGCTGTATCTAGCTCGACACACAAACTGTGGTTGTGCTGGACTGTTCCTATTAATATTCGTAACTGAACGACTGAAGCTTACAAACAACTACAATCTGTATGTCATCGTTGGATCATGTCAGCTTATAAAGCCAAATCATTCTTCCCTTCTTTTTTTCCAATAAACCTGAATTAGGATGCTGTTTCAGCTGATTTTCTTTGTAAGCCACTTCTACAGCACAAAGTGGGAAATACTGTGCCGTCTCATGTGGCCTATTTGACCCAAAGAGCTCAGTTTGTGATAATAAGGGATATTATTTGTTGTATTTTAGATGTTTTTCATCCATGCATGTGTCACAGTGGACATCCCTTGTGCCTCTCTGTGTCTCTGTAATTGAACGCTGTGGTTGATTGGCTCCCCAGTGTTGTGTTGCTCATTAGCATGAACACTGCGGAGGCACTGATTAGCTCCTGGGGGAAGCTTTTCACTGACCTGGGAAATGGGTCGATGGGATAGAGTGGATGCAATTTGTAACTCAAGGACCTGCATGTTCCTTTGCAGTATGATACAATACATTTTACACTCCACAGTGCACTGCATTATCATTTATAACCATTATTACCATTTATTTTTTAATCATTATTTATACCAGATAATTCTGTATTTCAATAATGCTGAGACAAAATTCAGAATTTACACAACAGAATCTATTATATGATGATCATGTGAGCCAAATAAGATTGTGTACAGATAAACAACCGACACATTGAACCTACTTTGTTGGGTTTGTATTTTTTGTACCGTATTAAGCAGTTTTCTAGTCTCACTGCATGTGTTGCCCTCTCATGTCATTGTCCTATATGAGCAAATCCCAGTGGCTTTGTGACAACCTGACCTACTATTGTACACAGTAGGTGACACTCTCCCAGTTATACAGTCACATGGAAACGTGCACACGCTCACATAATACTGCAGTTTTCTCCTCTGACCTCTTTTCTTTCCCCTTCACTTTGTCCTTAAATACTGAGGACGAGTCAGAAACAATAATCTATTCTGTCGACAGGCTTGAACAGGACCAGCTGACTTTTACAAATCTGTTAAAATTGGGTTTGATCTAAATAGACAGATTGATCTAAGTCCTCCAGTGACCGCCATTCAAAACACCCCAAAATGCTTTAATGAGCAGTACTAGACATGTGACCCAGTTGTCAGGGTAACGATTACTTGGGTGTGAGGTGACCTATGTGTGTGTGTGTGTGTGTGTGCCATACGTTGCAACAGCAGGCAATCCTCATTTAAATAAAAGTAATTCCTGAGAAAAGTTTTCTAATGTTTTCTAATCGTTACACACTATTTCTCTAGTGTCCTCTGTCGACTGTTGTAGCTCTGTCTCTATCTCTCAAAGTTGAAGCATCAAGGTCCAACCTAACCTTGTGTTTTTTTTTAACCTGGGAAAACCCTGAAGTTGTTTTAGTTTCAGTCACAGACTCTGCTAAAATTAGTGCTGTTAAAATTGAAATGGCTGTGGGTCGCTTGCAAAGAGAATAATGCATTATTCAGCCGTGGTGCAGAGTGCTTAAAGGCAGCAGCCCTCTTCAGTGATGTGGATGTGGGAGGATCATGAGTCAGGGTGTGCATGTACTCGGGCATGCTCTGGCCACTTTGATTATACAAATGTGTGATATTGTACATGAGGTATGTGAGATTATTTTAGTAAACTGCCTACAGTCTTGGTCCAGGCTAGAAGTTATTTACATATCATTTTTTTTATTGTAAGCAGTTTTTGCCTCAGTGGGGGCATGAGGATGGTGATGTCATTTCGTCTGTCTGTTGGTTTGTCAGCAGGTCTGTTTTTCCATTAAAACTCGTCTAAAGGAAGAATACAGCTACTGGCCAAATGTCCATGTAAATAATTGTGTATTATCTCGGCTCCCAGAGGAATATTTTCTAATGATTTTGGTGTCCTCTTGCAACATTATTAGGACAAAGTTTCCACTTTTGCTCAAGAAAATGTGTGATGGGCGCCCAGAGAATGGTTCCTGTCCACTTTGGACATCTGTGGACCACCATCAGGCCAAAATCTCAACTTTTGTTATCTCTTAATCTAATAGGCAGATCGTCATGAATTTGCTTGGCACGAACTCCTCTACTGTCATTATCTTGACAAACTTAACCCTCAGTACTCCTAAGGCTCTAACAATATCAAAACCATCATTACTGGTATGTTGTTTGGTCAAACAAACTTTAGTGTTGTGATGTGCAATAAACATTGCAGACTCCAGTGGGGCTATAAACAGGGTCTTGTTTCCAAGATGATAAAGGCAGTAAACTGTTGTCATTTAGATATTTATTGTTGGGGTTATAGAATATAATATTATGTAATATTGTAACATCTCGTGACCTTTTTATCATGACATAGCATAGTAGATAGAAAAAATATATATATAATATAATATATCAATATGTTTTTTCAACTTTCTGAAAACAAAGAAGTTTCTGGTGGGTATTTGTTTGAGAGATGTAAGTGTTAATATATAGCATGGAATACATAGTGTAGCTCTGAATTTGAAAGTTCTGACTGTCAGATTCACTTTCATACTCTCTATGGCTGGTGATATGAAACCCTTTACAGCACTGTGCATCTCTGTAAAGAGCCGTGGTGCAATATTGAAAGTGAGGATGAGGATACTGATAACTGGTTTGGACTACAGCCACCTCTCGATCTGGGAAATCAACTGGTGTTAATGCGGCAGTGGGAGGCACAGACCTGCATTAAAACACACGTGCATACACATGCAAATACATGTTGAAGTGGCTGAAGAGTGTTTGAATAGGGCTGGATATCATAGGTACTTTTTCAATAGCCTACTGACACCAATAAGATGCTGTACCTGGGTTTCGGTACTAATAATAGCCTTTTTTCACATCACACATTTTGAGTTGGTGTTGCAAGAAAAGCCCAGATGTAATAACAGTAATAACACTAACAAAGGCTCTGTTCTATTAAGCCAGTGGTACACCTAAATGCAACACAGCCATCATTAATGTTATTAATCAAGCATGTAAGTATAAGCATGTGCTTATGGCAAGTGCTTTTCTTTTTACAAAACCCCTTTTTCATGCAACAAAATAAATGTATGTTTAACGTTGTCTTAGCTGAATGTTACTGGTCATCTTTGAGCATGTGCAGTTTTAGCATCATGGATGCTAAATGATTGCTCTGCAGGACCTCAGACAGACAGCAGAAATGTTTTTTTTAAAGTGACACGGGGAACAAAACAATAATGTGCATTTTGCAGAAATGTGTTTTGACGTGCTCTGATAGCCTTCATGTTTTCCCCGTACTTTCCCACAGGTGAAGAAGTTGGCCAAATGTCTGGACCCCGACTCTCGTGGGAGGATCAACTTCAAAGACTTCTGTCGTGGTGTCCTCGCCATGAAAGGTTAGAATGCGCTCATACACCTGAGGGAATATATTTTTTGTCTGTGAGTGAGAAACAAATCATGAAAGAGGATTCGCAGTGTAGAGAAGGAATAGTTTAAAGGTTGCACATGTTGTATTGGATTAGAGAACACACAGTGAGTCTATAACGAACAGTATCTTGCTTCCTTTTACTGTAGCTTTGGGAATAATTTAACATAAGCTACATTTCCATTTCTATGAACTCAAAGTACCACAACAATCAAAATGTGCTTTTGCTACCAAGCAGAATATTTCAGCATTGTTGTTTCAATACATTCGACTGTTTGGGTGCTTTTATCCAAATTGTTTTTCTGCAGAGTCACTCCTGCATGTGATTTGCTTCACAGACAAATTTCTTCAATGCACAATGATTGATGGCTTTATTCATGTGGGAATGGTCTGTACACTGAACCAAGCCTCCACATTTTACACAAAATTATACAGTGTAATCATGGTGTGAAGACAATTCAGCTTGACAGAGTAAAACAACAATCAACGCCAGTGATTATATTTAAACCTCCAATTTACCCTTATTGTCTTGGGGTGGAGGTAGAAATCTCAGGGACTCAGATATCTAAAAACCTGGGCACATAAATTCAAAATTGTCTGCATGGCTAGATACCACTAGAGGTAAGTAAGAAAGTATGTTTGTTAGTTGGATGGGATGAACCAGCCTTCTACTGTAATATATATGAATATAATAGTATAATATCTTGGAGCAAAACTTGACTAACTTACATAAGTGATTATTTTCACTGTTTTTATGTATTTTACCACAATAATCAGGAAGTGTTGTTCTAAAATACATTCAGCTGGTTAGCTTAGAGTATGATGAATGATGAATACAGACTGTATTATTTTTGTATGTGTAGCTCTAGTGAAGCCCTAATGGTACCGTGCTTAACCAAGTGGAATAAAGTTGCATATATGCCAACTCATCATATTTCCTCTTTGGCAGCCTGTTCTCTTTGTATTCTGTTCAGACTGAGAGTCTCTGTAAAACCAGGTCAGCTCATCCACTGCAGTGGACCCAGGCCAACCAGGACACAGGAAGGGACACAGCCTGGGTTCTAACACTGAGTTAGAGTGGAACCAATTGGGGTTCTAGTTGTGCATTGTTAATTAATAATAAGATAATCATCAACACCCCAGTGTCAGTTCATGATCTGTTTCTAAATGTGTGGGCTACACAGCATGCAATGTCCATTAGACTTCCTTTGCACTAAAGTACTGTAGATCATCAGGAATCCCCATGAAGTGTCATGACATTCATCAGGTGGTCAGAAACATGAATAATAATGTTGCTCCGTAACTGTAAATAAGCAACTATTGCTTATTGTTCATAAGTTCATCATATCAACTTAAAAGGTGATGATATGTCAATGTGTTCACAGCTTGTTCTCTCTGACAATCTGCAGGGAAAGTTTATCTTTCATACATCAGTTTATTGTTCTATGTTTATTTTGCTGGAGAAAGTTTTGCATCATTTACCTCATGTCAACTCTGTAAGCCCCCCCCCCCTCCAACTTTGGTGCAATTTCACAACTGTTTTCATGTGTTTCTCTCAATGGATTTGGGTTTTTTAATAATAAATGGTTTCATAAATTACACCACTTATCTGCTCTCAACTGCAAGTTCTATCACAGGGAGTGTTTGTGTTTTTTGTCCTGATATTGACCCACTGTTTGTGAAGTGGTTTGGGTTCATCAGAGAAGCTACTTATCTACAGGAGAGTCTGCTTGTTGGGGCTTTTCAAAGCTTTGCAGAACATAATCATGTTGGCAATTAAATCCAATTTAGACCAGTACTGTGTTCTTTTAACATGTGGCACATGTAAGCATGTAGTACGCTATAACAAGTAAGAAGTGTATAATTTTCTTTAGGAGAAAACAATTGTAAGCCTTTCTGTATAACGGTAACAGGCAATTTAACTTTGTTAAATATTGGCTATGGTGGTGAATGTGACATTTTTCACTATCTTCCCTTTAAAATTTGCCATTTTGAAAGTAAATAAAAGTAACGGTGTTCAGGTAAATAACACATTGAAAACATTAAATCACTGAGCACCACAAAAACACATATGCCAGTGCACTATCCCAACCAAAACACACGATGTACAGATGTTTGTATCAACAGATATATAAACAGACGGAGATGACTCATGCATGCTTTTTTCTTTACAGGTTATGTTGGGATCCTTAAAAAGAAAAGTTATGAGACAGCGAAGAGTTTCCATCGGGTAAGTGTGTAGGGTGTGTCTGTATGTGTCCTTTATTAAGTGTTCAAGAGCCCAATTTTGCCGGCTCACTGAAATGTATCATTACCTAAATTAAGACGATAATCTGGATTAACGTTACCTGCCAATGCTGGATATATGTAGATCAATATCAGCACTGCAGCACATGAAGTGAGCAGCAGATTCGTTGTGTTGCAGCCAGAAACTACAGATTCTTTTACTTCCTGACTCCCTCTGTGTTAGTTTTACAGTCCCGTTGTGCACATGTGAGCAGAGACGAGTCCCAGCATACTGTTTGTGGTTTATACCACAGTTTAGAAGATATGATATGTAAAATAAATATCTTCAATAGGCCTCAATATAAAACCAACACTAACAGCCGTGTTGAGGGTCATAACGACAACAATAACAATGATGCTGTAAATTACAAGTAGGCGAAGCTTGTACTTCACTGTTGTGTCCACTTGGTGGTAATGTTCAGCTGCAGATGTGCACGTAAGCAGCAGAAACAAAGAAGGTATACACCATATCAAGATACCTTGACACTTACTTATGCACTTGTATGTTATGTATGTATGTTAGTACAAACATGATGTTACTGGATTCGGTACATTTCTACAAACTGTTGGATATGTGCTTCTAAATAATGTTATTTTGGCTTTTAAGAATCCTTGGTTAAATGATTTAATAGTTAAACATTAAGGTTTTCCTAATTGTATTGTGTACTGTGAAGATTTTACAGGAATTAAATTGATTAGCCAATTTATCTTTCAGGTTTTTAAGATGGAAAGTTTTTATAGATGTAGTAAATTGGTCTTATTGCCACACAGTATTGCCTCACGTCTTCTGTTTGACTGTAACTCCCGTCCGGGTACGCTGAGATAATTAGTTCGCTACATCATAGTCTAACTGAGAGGAAAGATCCCAAGGTGTTACATGTGACATATTTCATAAAGTCCTGGGGCTATCTCTTGGGAAATTTGATACTTAGTGCAAAACCCCTCCCTCTAGCATTGGCAACATGGGTACTTTCCATAGTAACAGTCAAATAAACGTCAGCTCAGCTTCATAGTTGAGAAATAACAGTTTGCATCAACAGTCTAGCTTTAGATCAGTGTTTGTCTTTTACCTTGACTCCACAGGTTTCGGGAAGTTAAGAGTCTTGTCACTGCCATTGGTAGAGTCTAACATTTCATTATACCAATGGAGAAGTGCTCTTAAAATATTCACACTGGGTGAAATGCAATATGGTCGCTACCTACTGACTCTTTGACTGGCAATACGAAACACTTCTCTTTTTTAGGAAATGCTGTCTCATTTGCGCACTTCCCTGTGAAACGTGGCTTATAAGTGATTTTCTGATAGCAGCCATACCATCTTCTATCCAACAAGAGGTGTGTGCTTTTACCCAAGATTACTTTTCACTGTGTTCCATTTTCTCCACACACAGGTAGGTGTGATTTGCAGTTGCAGTTGCGGGTTTAATTGTTGTTTGAACAAAAAATGCATTGCATGTTTTAACATTGGAAGTGTCTTTGCGATGGCTGGGAAGGAAAACAACAAAGCAGCCATTCTCCAGAATGAAAATACGCACCTTTATTTAGAGAGACAGACTGAGGATAATTGTCTTCAGCTGTTAAAAAGATATTAATTCAAATGAGAAACTACTGAAAATAACAAAAACATTTTTTGGTCTTTTATTAGACTATGAGACAATATCGATTTGTCCATTAGAGGTTTTGCCTTACTGTTTATACCATGGCAGCTATTCTCTGGGTTCATTTTACCACTTTATTGCAATATTTTTGCTTTAATGAAGTACTAAGTTGTCAGTCATTGAATATGATGGACTCCTGTCTGTTTATGTATCTATAGCCAGTTTTTTAATTGATTTTCAAAAAAAACATTTACCTTATCACAATATTATTTATTATTGCAATATAAAATGACATGTAGTATGATAGAGGATTGTATCCATATTGCCCACTCCTAACTTACAGTAACTGATCGTAGTGAAGATGACCAGGATGATGCTGTTGCTTCTGATTACGATAAAGCTAATGGCAATGAGGATAATGTTCAAGAGATCTTTTCAAAAGGCTGAAATTAAAAAGATTAGATAGCTTTTATATACAGCACATAGACACATTAGATGCACTTCACCTTGTTTAAGTGCTGTTTGAAGTGATAGTAGCTCTGCTTACAGCTGTAGATATGAGAGCAACTTGGCCGGTCTGTATACGCAATTGATCTGTAAGACCCTGTTGTAAGAGCAGCATAGATAGTAATTTACAGAGACTGTAGTAAATGTGGTGAAGGGCTCTGTGTTCCACGTTACGGATCTCTTCTTTTCACCTTGTTTTCTTTAATGTTTCCTTTGGGTGAAATACTCTTAAGCTCCAAACTGCTACATGAGAAAGCAGCCACTGCATATAGACTCACTGGAAGCTGCAGCCAGTCGATGCCACAGTATAGAAATACTGAGTGTAATCTCCAGGTACTTCCTCTGTTCCATCTACCGATCTTGGTCTATGCAGAGCTTATCTCATTTTCCTGTAGAAAGGAGTTTTCCTCTTGTGTTGGATAGAGGTAATGTAAAACTAATAACAGCTATTTAACCTACTCACTGATAGCAACCACTTTATTAACATCTCTTCTGTCTACTGGACATCGTTTGTAAAAGTCTCCTTATCTCATTTTCTCTCTCTTTTGTTGGATGATGATATGTTGCATATTTTTACAATCATGTTTATGATCCATAGAGGCTCAGTTATTTCAGTGCTGGGGTGTCCAATTGTGGGAAAAATGTTCAGGAGTGAAGTTGTGTTGCCATAGCAAGGAGAGGGAGGAATCCCAGAGCTCCCCAGGGTAGCTCTGCAGAGGGGTGTGTGTGTGTGTGTGTGTGTGTGTGTGTGTGTGTGTCTGTGTGTCTGTGTGTGTGTCAGAGAGAGGGAGTGAAAGAAGAGAGGGAGGAAAGGTGAGAAGTGTCTCATTATTGCAAGAGGCGTTGTAGGAGAGGATTTATTAGCTTGCTCTCTCCTGCTGCTTAGGTTCACACACTTGGATGCATGCACACACACACACACACACACACACACACTTATATATATACACAAATATTAGTAAGTACAGGGGAAAGAGTCAGCATGGCCACGGCAGGTGCTGAAATGAATTTTGGCACATTGCAAAGACAGATTGAACTGGTGCACTAAGCAGCTGGAGGGATATATACATTGTGTGTGTGTGTGTGTGTGTGTGTGTGTGTGTGTGTGTGTGTGTGTGTCTGCTCACTAATGTGTGTGGGGATGTCTTGGCCTAGATGCTCAGCTCCAGACTGAAAAAGACGGGGATAGCACGATCAATAGGAGAAAGGATGGGTGAAGACTGTAAATGATTTATGGACTGGAGCAAAAGACAGAAAATGAATAACATCTATATAACTCGATCTTCAATCGATATATTGTCCTCTCAGCAATGTGCACAGACAAATGTTCCTCGATGTGAATCCCTCAGAACGTCTTTGGAACGCACATGTGAGTTATTTTCTAAAAGAAAAGAGTGAACAATTTATTGTAATCAGGCTTATATAAACCAGCACCAATTGATTTTTGGCCGCTAACACATCACTGACGTATTACCACCTTATAAGTGTAAATGATGTAAACTATCTTCATTCAACAGATAGGGAGTAACATTAGCATTCATTTTTAATCATGTCGCTGGCTTCCTGACAAATGTAAGTCCAATATTCGCTCTGTTTTAGTTTTTGGTGTCTATCCACTCCTGACGGAAACATCTGGCTCTGTAGCTGCTAAATGTTCCTTTATGTTCACCAGCTAGTCGCTGTCTATACAGGAGGTGTGCACATGAGCAGCATCTTAGCAGAACAGCAGCAGCTTCAGTTCTCCGTCGGTGTCTATACAGGATGTATTCAGGCACAGTATTGAGTGTAGGTCACCCACATTTTGAGGTAGACATTCTGTAACTAACTGTGTATTGATTAGTGCAATTTTTACGCAATCCAGCCTGTTTAATGTTATGCTGTCGCTCCTAATCACGTGGAAACACACTTGCTACCACTTTGTCACCATTAAAATGGAATTACACATTTGTTCTGTAGTGATAATGCTAGTAGATAACTATTCTGTACCTGCTAATAGTCATTCTACTACATAATTAAATTTAATTTATCACTGAAGAGACAGCTGACAAGCAAACTCCCACAGAGAAAGAATGCAGGGCTTCATCCCCAAGTGGGAAATTAAAAGCTATGATGCTGACATGAAATTGAAATTGTATAAATAATAACATTTTAGATAGATGTAGTAATGTCCCTCCAACATTTTGGAACTATATCTTTAACATTTTAGTCTAATATCCCCTCACATTCAGTGTGAGGTAATTATACGCCTAAGCACTAAACCATGTTGTTGCCAAATACATAAACCAGCAGGGAACCTCATAGAACCTGATACTGGAAATGTGTAAAAACTGTGTGGTGGCCCAGATTTGTAGATGCTGCAGAAAAATAATCAATAATTTACACCTCATTTGTCTTCGCATGGAGAGATGTTCATTTTCTCTCTACTGGGGTTCCAGCAGGTCAGAGGAATCAACTGAGCTCTCTGCCTCTAATCTGCTCTCCTTGTCAAAGCTCGTCTGCTCTTTCCCTGTGCGTTTTCTACATCTCCTGCTTGTTTCATTTGATCTCTCTGTGCTCTCGGTGAACACACATCCTCCCTGGGTTATCGCCAGAGACTAGTTTGTGTGTGTGTGTGTGTGTGTGTGTGTGTGTGTGTGTGTGTGTGTGTGTGTGTGTGTGTGTTACGGCTGCAGAAGTGGGGTTTGCAGGTCAAACGTAAGCACAAAAAATGTATGTCACTTCATCTTGTCACCCTCGTCTCTATTTTTCATGCTCCGCTCTATTTCTGTCCCCCTTCCTCTGTTTCATATACGCTCTTGTTTAGAGCACATCTCTTGCTTGTATTTATTATCCATCACTCCCCTGCGCTCTGCTGAACCCCTTTCTCATTTGATTGTACTTTGTTCTTCTCTCATCTTTTTCTAGGATTCGACTTCATTTCTCTTGCCACTATCCACCCATTTCCTCTCCCTTTCTCCCCTTGCTTGTCTACATCTTGCTCTCCCTTCCTTTGATTTTTTTTCTCCATCTTTTCCCACTCCCATCATCCCTTTTCTCCTCTTCTCCCTCCTTCCACATTAGCACTTCAGATGAACAGTGAGGAGGAGATTGCGCTGCCAGTCTCTGCAGTCATTTCATGGTCTGATTAAAGAACTGAGATGGGAGGAAAGTGAGGCAGGGAGGGGAAAACGTCAGGAGAGAGTAATAACGCCGAAAGTTGAAACAAAGAAAAACAAAAAGGGGATGAAAAGGGGAACCAGCAGGAAACAGAGAGAGAGAGTACAAAGGGCATGTTTGCTGTTTACCATTGTTTGTGAAAGAGCATGATGGGAAAATCCTCCAGCCGAGCTGCACTGCAGACTGTGTAACAGAGGCAACATCCCTGTTACTGTCTGCGACATGAACACTTCCTCATGATAACTAACAACAAGCCTCCGTCAGAGCTCTTTCTACAGTTTGACTCTCTGATTTAGCAGAAGTTTGTCTAAAAGTCAACATCGTTTGTTTACAATGTATTCGAATGTGCTTTTGTTCATGCAGTATGCATTAGGTACTATTCTCCTTCCCACTCTGCAATGTAACGCAAATGGCTCATGGTTCATATCACAGTGTCGTTTCATGCAGAATCAATCTGTGCTGTAAACCACACTGAATAGCTAACAGCTGCATCCCACTGGGATTAAATGTTGATACACTGTCTGCAGCATCACTTGATGCCACATCAGTGTGTTTTCTACTTTAACTGTGGCTTTACTAAAGACTATTTTCACCAGAAGAACAACAGCATTAGTCATTTGTTTACCTGACAAGGAGCTCTTGTGGTCATGCAGATTGTAACCGTTGTCTCTCAGAAGCAAAGATCAAAGTGTGATGTTGTAATTGCACCTCGAATCCTCTTAGGGAGAAAGTCACAGTTGGTGGTCAGGTTTGCAAAGTGTGTGAGTTTCTGTTTCCTACCATATTGGTTTCTTTTAACCATCAAAGATCCTCCCCTAAGCTTTACCAAGAAGCTTGGGTGCCTAAACCTGACCAAACCTTAACCATAGCAGTTGCAGATCAGAAAACAGTCATGCATCATTTTAGTAAACGTCACATGCATTTGGGAAAGCACTGATAAATGATGTTGTCCTGTTTATTGATTGTCTGAAAATGCTACAGTATGTGTCATCTTGGAAGGAAATGACGAACCACCTATTTTATTAAGTTTTGAGGACCTGTTGGTTTTACTTTGGGATTGCAAACGTATGAACTTGTCTCATGCCACTGTTTCAAAGTTTTTTTGCAGGATGTATAGCAGGACTGTTGATCTGGTTGCATCGATTGTTTTGTTTAAATAATCAATTTCTTATTTAAGAATCGCACTTTAATAAAATCCACTTATGTCAGGTCTTTGTTGCAGATGTGTACAAAGACTGTATGCATGATTTGTGGAGGCTGACATGTTTGAGTTTTGTGTATTTCTGTGTTTGTTTAATGTTTTTGGCACACACACACACACACACACACACACACACACACACACACACACACACAAGTGGAGCAGGATTAATGTGAGTGCCTTGAATGTGTGAATGCCTGCAGGCATGTGATGTTTGGACAATCCAGAACCAACATGGTGAACTTTCTGGCCACATTAAAAGCCACGCATTTGACTGATAACCCCGCTGACAGCCATGGAAACCTCAAGATATGCGATGCCACATTGTGAACCATCTGGCATGATGTGATGTGATGGCACATTATGACAGGCTGTCTTTCAGATTTACCATTTTTCTTGTGATCAGAGGACAGCGCTGACAGTGTGTGCCTTTTCTGTGATGTCTTCTAATGACCCAGCACTTTTTCAGCTGCTGTGGTTAATGTCATTTTGAAATTTAATTTGAGGCAGCTGTCATCATATGTTGTACAGAAGTCTAGAGAGCTAAAGACGTTGTTACATCTTTTGGGGACTTTCCCACAGAAAAAATCTTTTTCAAAAAATGCTATGTACAGCTTCAAAATACTGTATGTCTAAGGATTTAGGCAAATAGTTGTAGTTGCACAATTACAAATATTTGGGTTTTCAAATGTTGAACATCACAGGCATGGAGCAGAGCTTAATTTCACATAGTGTAGTTTGTAGATGTGATGTTTCAGTCAAAGTGTAGCTCCCCTTCTCAATAGCATATATAAGTACAAGTGTATATAGCTTAAATATAATAGTTGCAAAACACACCATGTCAATTGTGAATTTATTACCATGGCATGTAATGTTTTGACTGACAAAGTAGTGATTTGGTGTTGTACTGTACTCATATTTGTGATCAGAGTAAAAACAGGTAAATATTATTATTTATGTATTCATTGGATGTGTTCAGGATAGATGGTACCAATGGGTAGTTGCACTTGCATTGCTGATGACCATACTGACACAGCTAAACCAGATGTGGACATTAGTGAGAATTCCACTTTTCCTACCTGCTATGTGATTTTTCAAAATGACATTATAGACACTATTGTGGTATTATTCATGAAGGTTAATCTTATTAGCCGCAGGTTCTTAGTATAATCTGTAAACCTTTGTTAATCATACAAATCACATGCATGAAACTTGTCTACTATGCATAACTCGTCAGAGTAGTGTATTGTTTAGTATTAAATAGTGGAGTTTTTTTTCTACTACCTCCACCATTCTTAAGGGGCCAGTATACTCCATCAGAACTACTTGTCGGATCACCACGCCTTTCCGGCGTCAAACAAGTCCGACCATTTCTTTGACTTTCCCAAAACCGACAACGCAACATTGACAACCACTTCTTGCCGTGATTGGCCAGACGTGGCAGATGTGACAAAGTAAACTGGGCTTTAACTTCTGTCCGTAGCTCTCGTTTTCTTTTGTTACACAACTAACAAATAGCCATAACTATTTGTGGCATGACACGCCGTATGAACTACTTATTTTTTGTGCGTAACCTGACCTCGTGCATCCCAGCTCAAGGTTTATCACAGCACAATGTAGTATAGGAGGATGTAGTGTAACTATAGTGACATAGAACAAGACACACTGAGACCAGTATGACATTTGATACATAAAATATCACAGGTATATTGCATCTAGTGTACATAATTCAGTAGACTACTGTATATTACATATTGCAGTACTGAGCATTTCTACCATGGTCTGTAGGAGGAGCATAGCATGTGGATTAACACATACACATATAGCCTAAAGCCAAAATCAATTGGTATTCATTGCGTTTGTTTGTTATATTGATAGTATATTGACTATGAGTACATCTAAATGAGGTTATGGAAAGCAAATGTTCATGTGAATACTGATAATGTGAGCTTTGTTTGCCTCTGTTTGAGCAAGTGAGGAGAAAATGGTGAGGCAGGGATGACAGTAGAAAAATAAAAACACAAGGAAAATATTAAGGGAGAAAAAAAACAAGTCAGTTAGAGGAAAGGAAATAGTGATAAAGGGAAAGATCGATGGGATGAAGTGAGTCAAGTGTGTATTGATGGATGTGAGGGAATGAGAGTTTGGAAAGAGATAAGAGCAGCAGATGGAATGCAGACAAAGAGGGAGAGTCTGAAGCGAGACGAAAGGGAAACCAGACAGAAAACACTGAGAAAACAAAGGAAAGATAAGAGGTGGATGAAGAGAAAGAACAGAAGAACAACAGAGTCAGATAAACTAAGCAGCACCTTTATCTAATTTATTAATGGGTGAGCCATTTGGACTATGGTTGTGAGTGACGGGGACCATTAGGGAAGGTGACGCTCATCAGGCTTCACTTCCAAATCAGTCGCTGGCCTTTCTCTGTTCAGATGGAAACAGGAACGAATGATATGGTCAGGACGAGCCAGAAACAAGCGTGTGGGGTCTGTGCTGTGGCTGCCTTGCTCAGAAAGATAAACGTGGTGTCCGCAGTCCCTGAAAAAGCATTATATTATCTAAAGCTATCTAATTTGCAGGGTCCGTCCAAAGTCTTGAAAGATTTGAAAATGCTTAATTGTTATGTTTTCATGGTTAGGAATATGCTTGAATTCGAATATACTCCTTGAAAAATTCTTGATTTTCAACATAATCTGGTGTTTCATCTACACAATCACTCATCTTTTAATATTTGCTAGATTTACTGACATGGGTGCCGATATTGAAAAGGGCGTTTTTCCACCCAAATTTGTGGGTTAGGTACCTTGAAAGTGTTTGAAAAGAGCTTTAATTTTACTCTTAAAAAGCTGCAACACCCCTGGATTTATGATATCTGTGTCTCCCTTCACTGAAGTGACTACTGAAACACAGAGTTCATCTGCATTTCCAGAATTTGGAAACGTGCTCATGCGATCACATGAAAAAAAACGGTAACTGTAATGCAGCTGTGTGGAAAGTAGGCTCCACTTTTTACCCATCGATCACAGTGCCGCAGAAGTTTGCAAAATACCCTTGAGAAAAGCAGCCAGTCAAACCCAATATTGTGGAGTTGCAAAATCATTCCAACTCTGTTCAAGCTGAGAGTGATCAATGGACAGAATCAATAAAGAAATGCAGCGAGTCTTCCTGTTGAAAGTGGGACACGGTGCATGTAGCTGCAACACTAAATCTGTTCAAGGATCATTGTCATGTGACTTTTCCTCCCTTTTTCTACCCTTATTTTTCTTGGTGCAGTTACAAAAAAAAGGCCATTGAAAATATTTTAATTGCAGAATATGGCGCTCGTTGCTTCTACTATTGTCTCACTAATACATCAAACTCTCAGAAGATTGGAAATGCGTACACAATAGGCTGATTGGAAAGGAAGGGAATTATATTTTGTTGATTTGGAAGAGCACAAGCATTGCTGCCTCACAGTTTTTGGCACCAACGTGTGTGTGGCTTAGTTGGTTAATTAAAGTTTTGAAAGACTTTCATTCACATACAAAACACACAAACACACACATACACACAGTCTGGAATAGAGACAAGGCCCAGCAGAGTCCCACCAATGACAGTCAAGGACACACCGCCACCAAGCAGACATGATTATCCTGTAACTACAGTAGCCGGCTATAAGGGAGGACTGCTAATGAACAGAAACATCACTCGTTCACCTTGAGACCGCCCCTCTCTCCCTCTTTCTTTCTTTCTTTCTTTCTCTCCGTCTCTCTCTCTCTCTCTCTCTCTCTCTCTCTCATGCACACACATGCACATATGAATTGCCTTTCTCCCATGATCTCACTGACTAGCAATGGCTATAAATCTTGTGCACAACTGGCTCTCATTCATTTCTGTCGTGCTGTCCAATTCCCCTGTTTAATGTTTATGCATATATGTGCTGTACGTATTCCTTCTCATCCTTGTTATTTTGCATTAATACTCTCATACTTGTCGACCACCCCACCACCATCTTTCCACTTCTCTCTTTCTTTCCCTTCACCCTCATCATCTCTGAAAGCCAGATTGCAGAGCATCAGTACACCCTCAGAAACACATGCAAGCAATTCTCTCTCCACTTTCTGATAAATGATGCTTTTCATTGGCGTTTGATTACCTCAGACAATCTCACCATGTTGATGTAGTGCGTGTCTGTGTGTGTGTCCCAGGGCTGTTTCTTCTATGCTATTCAGAACAGAGTTGCAATATTTAACATGTTACACACTCCACTAAAGGTGCTTAAAATCTTTTTATAGCAACATTCATATTGCTGATATGAGAATATTACATTACAAGTTACATTTCGAGCTTGAGGCAGTGTTGTGAGTTGAATTAGCATTTGGAAGAGAGCTGCAATGAATGTGTTGAGCAAGGCTGGAGGAAGCTGAAGGAGGTTGTTTCATCGTAGTTATTTCTGCCGTTCCTCTTCAACTAGTTATTCTGCAAGTTCACATGACCTTATTCTGACTTTGAGGAGGCTTTGAGCTTTTCTTTCTATTCCTGTGAGTGTGTGTGTGTGTGTGTGTGTATGTTGCCACAGGTCCAGACCGTCTGTTAGTGGACAGAGGTCACCTCCTGCCAAGAGCATCTGGGTGGAGAGCATGAAGCATGAGCTTTTACACGTACTCACACACACTCACACAAACACACACACATGTATACTGGCATACCTGCATTTATTTCTGTGTGCTTGCGTACAGGGAAGCTAATAAATTCTGTAATGCAAGTATGTTCTCATACTCACAGATATTCAGACTGCACAGGCGGTCAGACGGCAACTCATTTTCACTTTTAACTCTTTTTTTGTTTCGTTTTGCTCTTGCCCTGTCCGTGAAGTTTTCTCTTCTCTTCACTCTATCGTGTTTTGCTAGATGAAGACAATAGAGTTGTATTGTACACTCTATTGTGTAAAGTAGAGCATAATTTAACCTTCGGAAGAGAAAACTAAAATGAAAAACACAGTGATTTATGTTGTGGCTTTCTGCTGTTGCAGTGTCCTATGTAGAACATTAAGGTGTCCTATCAATCCAAACATTGTCGAAATCGCAATATGGCCAACTGCAATATCCAACATTTTTGATAAAGGTAAAACCTTACAACATAACACTTTAAATGAAGCATTGTGGTGCTACAGAGATGCCCCAGCCTACCACTCATATTCTCCAGACGTAAGGGAACATGCTCACATCGTCATCATTTTCAATTCTTTTTTTCAGTGAAAATGAAATGCATGACCATGTGTGACCATTCCCACTAAAATCGTGACCCATATCGCAGTTTCCTTTTTTTTTTTTTTTTGCATGTCGTTCAGCCCTATTCAACAGTACAATTATGAACTCCAAGTGACCAAGATCTACCTTTAAACAAAACAATGTAAAATCTAGTGAGAAGTAGTGAGAAAATGAATGTGCTGCCTTTTGTTATTTGAATCTTGCCCAATTTGAAATGACCTGTTCTCTGTACTACAGTCCTTATTGCTTTTTGCTTGGGGAAGGTGTATACAGACGACAGTGAAGACAGACCAGCCAGGATTACGTGCCAGTCAATAAGGATCCCTCACCAGCTTCCCAACAGTAAACTTCATTGGGTCGTGGCACTGCAGCTGGGGTTTGAAATTTGGAGGATTTGTTGGGATAAAGAAAGTTTATACAATACTGCATGTGCTTATGCAGCTGTTGTGTCCTCGCTGTCCACAGTACATGGGTGGGTTATCTCCTCTGGCCCTTCCTTTTTCTTGAAGACAGCCCTCTTAACACTTTTAGCTGTTAATTTCTAAACAACTTCTCTTTCTGCCTGGGTGCCTCTTTCATCGTTTTCCCTGCAAGACAGAACAGAGTGCAGAACAGACAGCATGTGAACTGGCGGAGCTGTTCAGTGTCCTTTCTAGAAAGAACGAAGAAGGAATTGTCACAGGACTCAGCAGAACACAGAAAAGTGATTGTGCATGAAGATCATCTACGTTGTTGCAAACGTAAACATGGATCTGACATATGTCTTCATACACGTGTATATAAAACACCAAATCACATATATGTCAATACTTGTCAGTGGATGTACTCACAAAACACACATTTGTCATCATAAAAGCTGAAATGAGAGAATGTACTGTATTTAGCAAGCTAATGGCATGTCCAAAACCAATAAGAAGCAATTCCACATAAAAATGACCCTTAATAATTCTCTCAGTCACAACATTTATAGAGACTGTGTTATGTGCACAGACTGGAATGTGACTTTGTCAGACTGAGTCTGAATGATGCTTCACATAGCTTCAGATAGCTGAACCAGTGTGACCAACAGGATACATTCTCTGTCTCTATTACTCGTGTGGATTTACTTCCACTGTTTCTTCTTGTAAGGGCTGCAGACAGGAAATTATACCACTACTTGGTCTTTGTGGTAGTGGGGAAAAAAACATTAACCCTGTGCCTTCCATGTGCCCTGAGTCTTATTAGATAATACCAATCATCAACTCTCTCTTACTTTCTGTCCCTCCCTCCTTAATTTGTGTCTCTCTCCTGTCATCCCTCTCCACTGTTATCTCCCTTGAGTAGTGGTGGAGGTCTGGGCAAAGCTCTGCTGCCCGTCTGTCTGTCTTGTTATCGATAATTAGTGTCCAGACCCTGTCGTCTTCTTTTCAAAGTGGATAAACTGAATTGCTTGCAACAGCACTGTTGCCCCCAACCTCTCTCTTTCTCTGTCCCCAAATCTGAGCCAGCATTTCTTACATCGCTCAAGGCCAGTGTGTAAAACACTGCACTACTCCTGTTACCAACCTTCTTTCCATTTCCTTACTTTACTTTCTTTCTACTCTGCTGCTCATGTTTTATTTGAGCCTTGCCTGATTTAATCATTGATTTTCTGCACTAGCTCTTTAGATGCTCTCACTCCCTCGCTCTCTTTGCATTTTCTTTCTTTGATCCCCAGTTTCTCCTTTGTTTTCTCACTAGCTTTCGATCAGTCCACCCATCTTTTTTTCCCTCCACCATCACTTTCTCTTTCTTCCCCTCATCTTTCCTCTCTGTTTCTCTCTGTCTTTTCTCCCTCATTCTCTTTCTATTTGTTTAATTAGGTCGCTGATTGTCCTGTGATGTGTGGACTGAATAGAAAAGCTGTCACAGGAGCTCAGTTCTGGATCACTGCCCCCTCCTTCTCTCACTTTCTCTCTCTCTTTCTCCCTCTTTCATAAACAACACAGATATACACACTCCCACTCATAGTGGGAGTTATGGCATTGCATCACACTTGGGGGGCTGATTCACCAAAACTAACTGGAAATTGAATTAAAAAGGCCTCCTGGAATTATGAAGAATCAATTCAGCACATATAATATTCTTCTATATATATTCTGATTTCTTTCAGCTCCAGGATGCGTATCGTCACAGTTTTGTTTGGCAGATATTTAGTATTGTGATATTTTGTCGTTTTAGCATCGACTTGTTCCAGCTGTGAGGAAATAGACTGATGAACAGCGTCTGTAGCAAGTTTACAATTTTCACACATTCATGTTGCCTCCACCTCAGAGTTACAATACAGCCATAAAGGAAGTTTGAACGTGCACAAAGTGTTTCAACAGTTGTTTCTGCAAAATTGCATCCTCCACAGTGTCATAACTGGCGGCTCAAATTCTTTTTCCACATAAACGAGAACTGTGAGTGAAACAAAGGTGTCATCTTGGTGTAAATGTTTACTGTGCCCAACTTCCTGTTTCAGAAACCAGGCGTCTTTAAGCCACAACACTGCTTTTTGTGCAACTAGAATGACACTACAAAAGAAAACGCTGTGGTTTAAACTAATGTAACACTTAATTCATCACATGTTGAACAGATTATCACTGATGTCCTGTTGTGATCTTAAGGCAAATAAGCTTGGCATTGTTTCCAATGCTGTTACAATAAATTACTACAGTACATGCTTGGTATATTGTGTCTGTATAATTACCAGTGAATCAACTTGTCAATTTAGGATAAAAGACAAAAACATGTTTGTGAACACTTGAGGCTTTGAAACTACAGCTAAACTGTCTCGTGGCTGTTAAATTCAAACACCTTGTCCACTGTGTTTGATTTGGGTGCATCTCTTGTGTTTGTTCCTCTCTTTGCAAAGTGCATTTATTTTCCATGACTTTGGTCAATAACTCCTTTCATGGTTCAGTGTTTTCCCTCCTGTCTGTCAGGCTAATTAGCAGCCATTGTCTAGTTGCATTGTTTCGGTTCAGCTCACACCAAGTGCCCTCTCCACCCACTGTAACCTTTTTAAAAGAGGAAGTGAACACCTCCATTAAACCCTGAACATGAAGCTCTGCAGCACTTCCTCTTCAGCTCTGAGCTGTTGATACACTTGGGTTTTGATGTCATGGTTGGAGTTTTGTAAAAAACTAAACAAAAAAAACAACAACAACTTTTAACTGTTGTAACACAAACTGCGTATCAATCACTTCTCAGTTTTTTGTCCTTCTCCCCTTCCTAGTTCCGGTTTTAATCAGACTTGTCTTTATCTTCCTCTTCCTCATTGATTCCTCTGTCACTTGCTGTCCCAGTGGCCTGTTAGTGATTTGATAGATGGATGGTCAGGACATGTATTGATCATTAGGCCTTGATCTGTTGTCAGTCACCTGTTAGCCGGGCCTGCTCAGCATACTGACATAGAAGATTATGTGTGCCAATTATCTAGGTTTGTCATTGCTGCAACGTAGCAAACATCAGATGTTTGCTATGACGGTGACGGTGGATCGCTCAATTGAACTGTCATTTGTATCATCGCTGTATTTGGGACTGTATACTGTTACAATATGTGTGTGTGTGTGTGTGTGTGTGTGTGTGTGTGGATTTGCATACCATCTTAAAGTGCATGCCATCCTCTATGAGTGGAGTTTAAATCTTTTGTATACTGGATACTTGTCCATCATTCATAAATATTTCAGAGTACATTGTGTCCTTCCATAAACAGATGCATTCTCGCCATGTGAGCAGTAATCAATACCTCCACAACTGTATGTGGATTTTCCCTGCAGGCAACATTAACCCAGTAGCCTGGTTTCACTCATATTACAGACATATAGTCACCAATAGATAGTCGTGTCCTGCTGTACGAAATGGCTCACCCTTTACATGTTTGACCTGCAGTATTCCTTTTATAACATTCTCTGCGTTACTGCATACGTTACTGCTAATATTTCAATTTAACTCTGTGAAAGCTGATCAAACCTTGTTGTCATGACTATTGTTCACGTCAAAGACAATATCTGTTGTTCTTACTAGAAGCAGGAGATAATATTGCATATGTCTATGCAATACTATACAACTCTTGCTTGCTACGTCTCTATAGTATGTTTCATACTGTCTACACACAATGGTGTATATTGTTGCATGGATTAAGTGCGACAGTGACAGTACAGAAAGTGTACAGTGTATGTGTACAGTGTGTGTGCATTGCCTCCTGATGTAGTGAAACAAAATTGAAATTTCATATTGCATATATGTATTTCTCTGCTCTGTTCTCTTCATGTGTCCTCTCCTCTTGTCAAATTCATCTTCTGCATTTTTCAATCACACGTACTGAGACTCATTTATTCATGGTCTCACTTTTTCTGTCAAGCCCGGCAAAATGAAGATAGCAAAACAGAAATGATACTGCGGATTTCAGGCCTTTAAATCTTTCGCTCGCTCACTGACTAGCTCACTCACACTCTATCTGACCCCTTCCTCTCACCGCCTCCACTGCCTACATTGTCATTATAGTGAATCTCACAAAGTTGTGCAGTTGTGTGTTTGCATGTTGTCAGATCTTAGGCTCTGTAGCAGATGTCATTTTCAAATATACTCCTCCAAACCCTAACCCTGTATAATGATGAGTATAATTATGGCATCTAGTGCAACATTTCAAATGATGTGTTGTTATTAATTATGTCACAAATTATATACTATTTAAAAAAGACTAATCTTTGAATGTGGCATGGTCCAGTAGTCAGATCAGTCCATACCATGATTCAGACTGGGGTTATGGAAATTATAGGGGGCGGTACTGATTCCTCGAAGCTAGAGGGACTAAACAGTTCAAGAACACATGGCAGAACTGCTGGCCTAGGCTTGTTGCAAAGTGTAGTTTCTTCAGAAGTTGGCGGTATAGGCTACACTTTACACACAGCTGTAATCTGCCAGAAAACAGAAGAAGAAGTAGAGGTTGCAAACCGGAAACGGAACAGGTCGTCTTGGCCATCTAACCCATCTACAGGAGAAAAATGGAGGTCCTCAGGAATTTGTTTCTATAGGACAAGTTTTAATTGGTCTTTCATGTAAGCTAGTATTGGCCATGTTTCATGCTGTACAAAGACAAATTCATGCAGGAACAGCTGATCAGTCATGTGAGTTAAATGTTCACTACGTCAGAATTTAACTCTTTTTCGACAAGGGCAAAAACCACCTCAAGCAATCTAATGCGATACTTCAAAATGTGCGTAAAAATACCTTTATGGAAACACGGCGATTGTCATTGTCATATTGTCATTATGTACATGTGTGGCAGTACATAAAAGCATGTTTACAGCATGTGAATCTGTGTATGTATCTGACTTTTTTTCTCATATATCCAAAGCTCTGCATAAACGACAAGAAGTAGCAGCAGAGTTATTGGCATTCACAGCACTCGGCCCAAATAAGCAGCCTACCGACCCCTTCAAGAGTATCCTTGCCTTGTCTTCCAAGCTTCTTCTGCTCTCCTTTCCTTCTCTTATTCTGTGGGGCCTCTCCCTCCCTTGCTCTACCCATCTCTACCCCCACCCTCTTCCTCTCTATCATTCGTCTTGCTGCATTGCGAACCCCAGCAGCTGGCTGAGAATCCCCACAGAGCTGTTTCAGCTGAACTCTGCAACACGCACATTTGTTAGGTTTGTTTTTTTAATACGACTGTATGTGCACTTAAGGGTGTGTGCCTGAAGGTATGCATGTGTTTGCTTTATCCCGGTGTCCATTCATCTATGAGGAGTATAATGCAGATTTCTCAGCCACCCCCACCTCCTCTTTGCCACCTACCCTCATCACATTAGAACAGCAACTCCCTTCTCTCCATTATACACCATTATAGAAAGTAATGTAACAATGTCTTGCCCTCTCTGAATAGCATTAACATAACTGTGTTAACACTTGGTGAAAGCACGTAGTGAAAACCAGACCCTTGGTCCATAACTATGTGTTGCTGTCTGAATGAGGCAGGTAGACATGAATGGAATTGTAAATGGCTTCTTTGAAAAGGGGGAAAGGGGCCAGCTCTCTAACAAATTGCACATAAACAAATAGCCACAGGCCATTGGTTGAGCCACTGCCAACATCTTTGAGAAGTGACGGAGAAAGAGAGCAAGAGGGAGGGACAGAGAAAGGAGACTGTAGGAAGGGTGCATTCCTTTCCACATAATTAGGTTTTATTTGGCTCTCTCAGCTTGGATCATATCTATTTCCTCCTCTTCATCTTTCTCACCACCTCTCTCTCTCCTTCTCTCATCACTCCATCAGCATGAGAGTACTCGCATCAAGCATCGGGACTCGAGCTGCAGCATGAGTCATGAAATTAACAGTGAAACACTGAAAATATGTCAACAGGCGGATGAGAGAGAGAGAAATAAAAGAAGGTAATAAGTTCACTGACATTTCCTTGTAATTTTAGCAGGATTAAGTTTTGGCTCAGCTGTCTTCAGCTCTTGCCAGGGGGTTGCTGAGTCCAGTCACTGGTACAAAGCATGAAGTAGTGAAACCTGAGCTAACACCATGGAAACAGAAGCATGGAAACACACATCTACATACCCAGGAAGTATGAGACTTTATCATCATTATAATGACATGTTAATTAAATGGACAATATGGATTAAGCTAATGTTTGGGTGCAACATACTGTCGAGGAAACACAGCCAGAAGGTGATAGAATTAAAAAAATAAATGCACGAAAGTATCACACAGCAAATAAGAAAAAGCAAACAGAAGCCATCATCCTTCTCTTTTTATTTGAAGTAGCACAGAGACCGGAGGGGCTTTGTTATGATGGCAGAGCAGTGTGTGATTTATGTTACCACAGCATGGGGAGTAGGTCCTTCAAATATAAGTAGGACAACAGCAATATGATCATATATAGTCAGGGAAGTTATATATATAGCAATATAATATAGCAAATATAACTGAGAAATGAATTGCAGTGAAACAGAATTTTGTGATCCTTTATAGAATATATAAACAAAGAACAAAGTGAAAACAAACAAACAAAAAGACAAACAAAGAACAATATAATAGGTTCAGACTAATGGTACGTACATGGCTTCCCCACCCTGACAAAAAAGACAAAATACAAGCTCACCTATCTCACCTTATCCCATACTCATGTAGCTACCCCTCTATCTTCACTGAAACTCTTGTTACCAACAATTGTTTATTGTTTAAATTAAATTACATTGTTTAAATTATTTGATGCTATCTGCCACAACTAATAATTAAAGATTAAGGGGTTAATGTTCAAGGGAAACATTTAGAAACATGCATTGATATATCACATTTACAGTAAAGCATAATCTGAATAATAATCTGAATTCATTAGCCAGTTCTAGACCAAATATAAGGAGCATCAGTTGTGCATGTGAGATTTAGAGTTTGTGCAGCAAAACTGAATCCAGGTCATCTCGTTATCTTTGTGGAAAACGTATAGCTTCACACGAACGCAGTAATACTGGTAGTTAAAACATGCTCGTAGTGCTATGTAACACTCTAATCTGCAAGTAGTGTACAGCACTCTGTCTGCTGCCGTATCATGGTCGTGTTCACATGGTCCTCTTTTCAGTTGTGGCCCATGGGGGGTGCAAAGGTTGAAATGATAATCATATAATGTTAGAGCCTATATATAACTCACCTTTTTATCCGGCTAAGATAAACAGTCTTTGAAATACACAATAGCTCCACTATGGACTGACACCACCAAACAAACATGATAATTACATTTTTGGAGCTCTAATTAGAAGAAGTCCAGGCTCTTCAGTACTGACTTCAAGTTGTTTTCTGTATCCCTGACTCTGATAAGAAAGTCTGGTCAGCATCCAACTAGAATTGAAGCAATTAAAAAAATACAAGTGAAGAGTAAAGCTTGGAGTGGCAGCTGAAAGAATGATTGAAATTCCCTGCGGCGCTGAGATAAGAGTTGAAAAAGAAATAATGGTAAATGTTGTGGAGAGCCCACTCTGAGAATATTTCCTAATATTCATTTAAAGCTGGTGTAGACTCTTTGAGGAATACATTATATTGCTTAAGGGCACATCAGTAAGACATTCACTTCTGTGAAATTATTTAGAAATGTAGAAGAAATGGCATAGCGAAGAAAGTTGTCTGTAACATTTTGAAGGAAGTATAGAAAGAATAGAATAGTTGCTTTTTAGAGGAGTAGGTGTTTCCATTCATCCATTCTGCACATCAAATTATAAAAATACTGACATGTTATTTATCTTAGTTTTACTGATTGAAACAATAATCAACACATTGGATGTGTAAAATGTCAACTTTTCAGGAACAATGAAGAACAGCTTCAGTGTATGTTGAACACCATGCATTTTTTAAAGGATTTCACAAGAGATTTGAGGATTTTCTCAACTGAATCATATGATCCAACAACTGAAATGCAAACATGTAAGTCACCTACATTGGATTAACTGGAGTTTCACCCAGCAGTACCAATATGTCCTCTTGTTCAGGTTGTGTGAAGTAACTGGATTGTAATGAGTTTATGGAGCCGGGTTACACAGTTGATATGAGATTGGATTGTGGTTATTATAATGCTGTGTAGGGCTGCAACAAAAGATCATTTCCATTATTGATTAATCTGTCAGATAGATCACAATTTTACACAAACTTTGCTCATTGAAATTGCTTGTTATGTCTGACCAACAGTCCAAAACCCAAAAATATCCAATTAAATAACATAGAAGACTAAGAAAAATATTCTCATTGGAGAAGCTGAAACCATTTTTACATTTTTGCTTAAAAATTACTTTAACAATTAATCTATTATTTAAATAGTTGATTCATTCTCTGTTGATCCACTAATAGATTCATTGACTAATTGTTTCAGCTGTTATGATACAGCTTAATTGGTATCTTTCCCTGTTTTTAAAGGACACATTGCATTGCAAGTGAACTTCTGACTCTTTTGACAGAAATGAACAACAAATGTCTCTAACTGCTTTGCCATCACCTCTCTCCTTCTCTCTTATGCTTCCTCCCCCTTTTCTCCTTCCCATTGTGACTAACCAGTACGTCTTTTCTTTTTGACCCATCTTGTGGAATCTGCTGCATCACCGAAGACAAACTGTTTCAGTTTAAGAGACAACAATCAGCCCTCCTCCCCCTCTTTGCAGCCCACACAGGCGCTGGCCTCCTCTACAGCAGAGACAGACAGAGAGGCAGGCAGGGCTTGATATGCAAATATAGCCTGAGTAGGCGGCAGCCGAGAGCAGAGTGTACAGCAATGTGAGGACTTTCGCAAGCCCCGCCCACAGAAGCCAGTTGCTAAGCAACCGCCTGCAAGGGGGGAGGAGGGGCCATGAATTCAACAACTGTTGCCTGATCTGAGCTCTCACTGTGTGAATGCGAGTCAGCCGGCGAACCAGTCAGCGAGAGAGGGAAAGTGTGCGAGCGTGAGGGTGTGAGGTCCAGAGTCTGTGCTTGTGTTTGCTTGTGTGTGTGTGTGTGTATGTGTGTGTGTTTGTTACAGAGAGAGAGAGAGAGAGAGAGAGAGAGAGGGAGGCAGTTACAGTCTCTGTCGGTGTAGGAGAAGCCAGGCAGCCGGTGCAGTGTTTTAAAGTGAACGATACATCCTGCTCTGTCTTTGGATTATACCACTAACAGGGATTCACCCTTTGGACTATCCCGGCGCTTCCTCCTCCTCTTGCCTTTGAAGGGAACACCTGTATGGTGTGTGTGTGAGTGTTTGTGTGTGTGTGTGAAAGCCAAGACAACGGACTTAGCCTTGGTCAACAGGGCGAGTGGATGACTTCAGTGGATGAGGGTTTGGCTGGTGGAAAGAGGGCGACTGCTGACCATGGACTCCCCTCACTAGTGAACGGGGTAAGCAACCAGACTGCACCCAACCAGCTGGAAAATGGGGGTGATGAAAGATTACTTGACAGAATGGGAACAAAACAGAGGAAAGACTCAATAGAGAGACATGAGGGTTTAGTGAAAGAAAGGCGAAAACATGAAGGAAGCAGGGATGGGTTTAGTTAAATGGGAAAGACTAGTGAGTAAAAGGGGGGCAGAGTCTATTGTCCCCCCAGTTTGTGTTTTAATGTGTGTGTGTGTTGCATGCAGTTGACCCTGCCTCACAGCTTCCCCTGTCTGTCTTGCTCAGCTGTTGGCGTCTGTGTCATCACACTGTCCTGTCTCTATTGTTTGCTCTCGCCTCATCCCTGTCTGCTTTCCAGTATCCCTTCTTGTTATTTTCTCTCTCTCGCTGTCTCTCCCTGCCTCAGTCGCTGGTGTCTCAGTTCAACATCTCTCTGATGGTAATGGGATTAATTGGAAGCCAGGATAGCTGGAAGGAGAGGGAGTGACAGAGAGAGGGAGAGAGAGAGAGAGAGAGAGGGAGCGTGATCAAAAGAAGTGTGCAGGGAACAGGACAAATATAGCATGTCCAGGTACAGAACGGTCATAAAAAAGAAAGATAGAGGAATAAAGTAAACATAAGAACAACAGGTTTGCTGTCTATCAGGACTGAGGTGAATGATAGTTGACAGCGTAGGCTGTTTGATTGATTAGTCTGTCATGGACATTTAACAGCTTCAGTATCAATATTTAGTCATTTGACAGTTGTCTGAAATCATTATGCTCTATAGGTGTAATTCAAGTTATTCTGTTTATTCAGGCCAAAGTTCAGTGAAAAGGGAGAAGTTTTTACCATAACAATCACTTTGTGTTTTGAACCAACCACACTGAAAATGTAGGTGTACTGCAGGCATAATACACACACAACATAACAGGCCTTAGCAATGACTATTGTATGTAAAGAAATTTGATTTACTACTATAAACTTTTAGATGAATCATGTTACAGTAAACAAACAAAACACTGTGACAGTGTCATTATTTTAAAAATGTGTTTTACTATACTTTAGATCATCTAGAGGTATTTAGATGATCTAAAAAATGTGCTGTTGACAATACAACTGATACTTGCTGTAGTTTTTGTACCTTCTGATATTCATTCGTCACACCAAAGAAGAATAGAAAGGCAAGGTGAGCTTTGCTTGTATTGTGGGGATCTCAGTAGCAACATGTGACGTCAGACTCAGATTCGTTTTAAATACTCCTGGTCTGTGACTGGACATTACATAATGAGATTTACTCTTCTTCAGCCGAGCAGGAAATTCTCTGTTGATTGTCCCGGTCCCGAAACGTTCCTGGAAGACTTTTGTTTTCCACTGAAATCACTTTGTTTATGGGCATATAGTTGAATATATTTATTAATGTATTTTGTTCACTGTAAGTTGATTTTGTTTCTTAAACAAGGTTGACATTCAGCCGAGTGTCTTTGACGGTGCACAGTGTCCACACCAGGACTAGAATAACTAGATTAGCATGCAGCACTGAGCTGTACTGGATGAATGGAGGCTAATCTGCAGCAGTGAAAACAGTCACTCCTCTACGATTCTTTCCATACTTTCCAACACTTGGATACTGAGAGAGAAGACAGACTAATCTCTAGACAAAACAAATAATTAACAAATACATTCATCTTCTCAGAGCCTGAGTTGTACTGTAGTTTCAAAGCCAAATATTGTCTCTGAACTTCTGCAGAAGCTCTCTTGGTTCTTGTTTTCCTTTTAGAAAAAATAATTAAATGAGCTATTGCTTGCACAGACTTCAACATTTGACATTCAACAGCTGACAAGAGGCTGGGGTCTGACCACCTGCCGAGGGTCTGCCACTAACGACACGCTGAAATGCCCCCATTCAACGGACCACAGCAAGAGGGCTGACAAACAGTCGCTTAAGAGAGAAGACAAAGCACTTTGTTTAAGAAAGACAGCGAGGTGCTTTCTTTTCTTTTCACTGAACCAGAGTTTGATGACTCAAAAGAGGACAATCAACATGCTAGACACAACACACTTTGGCTGTGAGACAACAGATATCAGTGAGACGGAGTTGTTAAGCGTTTGTGCTGCTCCGTATGAGTCAGGGTGTTGAAGATGAATCTAACTTCTCTTCTTACAATCGTTAATAATACAAGTGATGATGAAAATTCACAGGAAACATGACTGAACCATCCCAAATGCTGAATCAGTGGACTGCAGACCTAAAACCATTAGTCGATCGACAAAACGTTTGATAATAGATGATCAATTAACAAGCAAAAATGCAAAAACATTTGCTGCTTTTCTCTGTTTTATATCATTGTAAATTAAATAGACAACAAGAAATCTGAAGACTTCACCTTGGGCTCTTGGAAATTGTGAGGGACAGTTTTTCATTGTTTCTGATGGATTAATGCACAACTAAAATAATCCTGAGTTGCAGCCCCAGTGAACTGTATTACACTGTTGCAGGTCTAAAAACAAAGCACACTCGTGACTTTGGTTTGACTTCAGTGGGTTTATGCACGCTTCCTTGTTTTGATGTGAAGCAGTAGCGTGTTTTGTTCAAACAAACTGTAAGCAGCTGTCAAACACTTAAAGTTCAGAACAGGTGGTTGACACACCGAGTCCGCAAATGGACTAAAAAACACACACACACACACACACACAGATACACACCTGCCTACTTGGTGTGACAGCTTGCTCTTCAATTTGACAATAATTGTGTTTGTCTTACATTTGTATGTTTATAACACATGCCCACCCAAACATTAAGCTTTCTCTTAACTTCTAGTTTGGCTTGCACACAGGAACAAGAAAGCACAGCATATGGTAGCTCTGATATCGCACACTGATACACATACTTTGCACATGTAGAGCGTTGACTGAATGTTGTGCACCAGCAGCAGGATACAAACTGAACGTGCAGCTTTGTGATCTACAATTTATAGAGCTAAATTGTCTTGTCATGTTCTCAGGGATTCTGCCTTTGTAATTAAAGATGCAATACACTCATTAAATCACGCACAAACAATGTAATAGGACATTTTAATCACTCACAATCAGGGGATGTATTTCAAGTTCTCCTTGTTTAACGGGCCCATTGTGTATACACACCCATATACATGTGCAAACGTTTGAAATGAAACACTCGTGGAGGATCTTAGCTGACAGCATTAATTTCTTAACGGCTGTCACCGCTACCAACCCTCTACTCTAGTCCTAAACCTAATCTAGATCTAATCTTCACTCTAAAGCCAAATTTTCACCTTGAAATGACCCCTTGATGAAGTCAGGACTGGCCTAAATAAACTCACTCTGAAGTACTTCTCTAAATAGGAGGAAAGTACTTCAGAGTGACTTTATTTAGGCCTCAGTAGATACAGAAATACAGAAAACACACTGTTTCACCTCTTGAGTTTCATTGAGAATACTTCCACACAGTCTCCACTGTGCTGCTCCAGTCCCTCCCTACATTGTCCTTTGTCCAGCACAACATTCCTGGTTATCCAAGCAGCTACCTGTTTCCCTTGAGACTCAGGTAGAAACAAGTGTGTGTGTGTGTGTGTGTGTGTGTGTTTGCATGTGTGATTGAAACCTGAGTGTAGAGAGGTAGTGTTTTTATAGATGTGTAGTTGTGTGTGCCTAGCTGCTCTAAAAGCCCCAATGTTGATGTTTTACTTACAGTTTTGACTTAAAGATGAATGAGCCGGGAGCAGGAGACGCTTTATTTCAAAGTTCTCACAATAGGGAGTCTCTGCACAGTATTTCTGTTGGGTAAGCGTGTGTGTCTTATTTGCTGAAACCGAAGGTTCTCACTGTGTTGACTTAACAAAATGTTCGTGAAATATGAGTCATTACTTCCCCTTTGTGTAATGTGTGAGTGCGCACAGGCGTAGGACGAGTATTGCTTAGTGTAGGAGCTGAATAACAGACACGTAGGCAGATGCATGCACACACACACAAACAGAGAGCGCTTATGCTCCTCTGTCATGGTGTTTTGCAAAAGTGGTATCGAAACAATCCATGTAGGTGTGAGTATGATCGTGACTCAACAAATGAAGGATATTTAAAGGCAATATGTGTACATTAGGGTTGCAACTGAAAATCCCTATTATTTTTCTTATAGGTAAATCTGAATTCTTGATTAATGCTCATTCGTCTATGAAATGTTAGAAAAAATGAAAAATGTCCCTGAGCCCAAGGTGACATCTTCAAACAGCAGTTCAAAAACCAAATGTGTTAAATTTATTTAATTTTATATATGATAAAGAAAAGCAGCAAATCCTCACATTTGAGAAGCTGGAACCAGCTGCGTTTTTGATTGACTAATCAAATAATCGACTGATCGCTACAGCTTTTGTGTACATATGTGTGTATTAGAATATCTTTTTCTTTTCTGCAAAGCCTCTTATGCCCTCATGTCTCACAGCTTTTTGTTACCCACTGGTGGGATCTGAGGCACAGAATGACAGAAGCACCCACTGGTAACGGAGTCAAAATGCTGAATATCAAAGCAGAAGCATTAAACGATTCACTTTATAGGTGAATATTTCTGTGGTGGCAGCACTCGAGGAGCTCAGGGCTTAGAAGAATGGGGCGAAAGAAAGTAAGAGAGGATGAAATGAACAAAGAGGGAGAGAGAGAGAGGCATGTAAAGCCTCTGCAGAGAAACGCCTCTTATCTCTGGAGCTCGGTCTGACAAACACAAGCAGAGAGACTGCTGTTCTTCCTCTTGCTCCCTCCTCTCCCTCTTTTTCTTCTTCTTCATCCTCTCTGTATTTCCCCTCTTTCAAGTTGTCCCTCAATCTTCTGCTCATCCTCCAGTCCCTTTCCCGCTGACTCAAAGCTTCATCAGTGTGGATCGATCCAGTCGATGTCATGCCCCCCCCCCTCCAGACTGGTGTAGCACTCCAGCTCTGTTTTGTCTTTATTTTATTTTGCACAACACTGGTTTTGCTTGACTGTACAGCAACAAGATGTTTACTGTCCAACTAGTTATACAACAAATAGGCAACAGGAACAACACCTTTTAAAACCGTATAAGCTCCCTTTAATCTAGTTTTGCTGAAATGACACACCACAAAAATGTTCCTCAAGTATTCTTAGGGGGCGGTCCCCAGAAGAACTTAGCTCACTTAAAGCCTTAAAAGACTGCTGTATCTCTTTTAAAGGAAGAAGCTTTAACTTATATGATGGATGAAATATGTAATGCAGATCACGTTATTCATATTTATGGAATCATCTGTTGTATTCTTTGTTTGGAGATGTTTTCAAGGAGAATTTAAAATAATTTTACAGGCAAGTTTGTGAGTGAAACTAAATTGGACACACGTGGGAATCTCACGCCACTGGCAGCATTTTCAGAGAATAAGATGTTCAGGTTGTACCACTCTTGGCCCAGTCACAGTCTGATGAGCTCAAAGCCACCTTCTCCCTCTTTTTTACATTTAGATCAATAGGACCTAGAAATGCATGGTCATCCACATAATTCTCCATTGTGCCAGGAGGGCAGATTAATGATTTGTTCAGCACTAAAATGGTATTGACCCTCAGCACTCAGCATAGACTAAAGGGGTGTGAGGAGAGGTGGATCGAGAGTCTATCTTTTTAATGACGGCTGCAGCAATGTTGTTGTTGTTGTTCAACCTGATAAAGAGTTTGAGCCTTTGATGACTTCAAGATTGAACACTAACCTCAAATTAATTGGCCTTTCAGTAAGTAATTACTTCATGTCACTCTGCCTCTCACTGTGTGCGTGTGCATGCAAGCTTTTATTGTTTACAAGAGTAAACTGGCACTGTGTGTAAGTGCATTGATTAGCTACTGAAAACAGGAGTCAAATTGCTTGTCTGTGTCAAAATACTCAGCCAGTAAAGTTGACTCTGGCTCTAATTGTCAAAATTAAACAATGTCAGAATGAAGAGAAAGAAACAGAATGAACTGAGTATGAAAATAGATTATATATATTTTTACTCGTTGTAGCAGGAAAAGTCCAAATGAAACAACAAAATACATGATTTGTCGGTGTCCTCCCCCCGACGCATAGAAGCATTTCTGGACTGATGCTGTCGATCTTCTTGGGAGGACAGTCTCACAGGTGTGACTATTAACATTAATCATGGCTCCATTTCATTTGAATGTACCAGTAAGCAAACATGCATTATAGCAGAGCAATGGACCTGGTATCTGGACGTCACTATTGTTATTAATTACACTTGTGACATGTCAACATTTCTGCTGTGAAAAAAGGACTGTTGTCCACTTTGTTTCCTTCTGAGTCGAACCACATTCTGTATCCCATGAATACCAAGTGAATTTGACTCGACTTCTTAAGAATAACTTTTACTGTTTGTGCCTCTGTCATATTTATGGGTTAGGGTTAGGTATTTGCATCATGTATTTGGATGGGTTAATGATTTGACTACAGGCCACGTCAGAGGAAATAAGATTGCTGGTGAATAATATAGGAGTTTGAGATAAAACTTTCAGTGTATCTCTGAATGCACGTTTGCCTCCCGCTCACCTGTTTTCTTTCTCTCACACAAGCACACACTTCATTTTGTAACTTAGAAAATACTGTGTGTTTTCCTCCCTAGCAACCGGTTTTGTGCAATACAACAACATCATTTGCATCTCACTATTTTCTATACTGTAATCTTCCTCAGTGTTGCTCAACAAGTGTAGCAGGACAAATACATTACTCAACATTTTTGAGTTTCAGGACTGTGTCAACATGGTGTGATCAGTAGTCATCATTCATATTACACAGACTTCCACCTATGCAGTGCTGAAAAACTAACGTTGCTGCCAAGCTTAACTGAGAGTTAATTGGGAGAATTATTTTCCAGTTTCTTCAAAAAGATTTTCAAAGTTGAGCTGTGTGTTGCACAGATATATCGCAGTGCTTGACGCTTTTAAGTTAGTTTCAGGTGCCTCTGGTCTTTTCTCCGCTCTACTATCCGTCTCTCTCTTTCATTTCACTCCACTTGACATGAGGTGATCTCTCTCTCTTCAGCCACTTGTCTTCAGAAGTGACAAGTGTCCCTGCTCTTTGTTTTCTGTCCTTCCATCCCTTTTCTCCTCACTCTTTTCTATTGCAGCTGCAGTGGATGTAAATAATATATTTTTTTCCCCTGAGAGCCTCTGTGTGTTACTCTGTTACGCTGTTTCATGCTCATACATAACTGTTCATGCTGCACAATTGTTTCTCTACATGGAAACAGTGTCTGTACTAAAGGTGTCTGACCTGTGTTTTTCTAGAGAAAGTTTACACAGTACACATGCCTATTCAGCCACACATGACACATGACAATAAATCTGTCACATGTAAGCAACTCAGTGGTGATTGATGATGTGTAAAAGCTGGACAGAGCATTCACACATACACATATGCCTAGCAGTTGTTGTTAAAATACATACAATCACACATTCACATTGTCTTCCGAAATAAACACATTCCCAGACTCGAATTGACCACAAACACAAAACAAAGGGCCTGTTTGCTCAATCTGAATTTCTCATTTCAGTAAAGGAGATTTTTTTCCTCTGTCTGCTTCATCTCTCCGTCTTTTTCTTCTCTGACATTGTTCTCACCTGGGAGAGTGGGAAGAAAAGCAGGAAAGAAATGATGGGATGCCTGTATTTTAACTAGGTCAGAGCCTGCAGCAACAGACTCGCAGAGAGATCAGAGATCTTTTCCCTATTTTATTTTAAGTAAAATATGAAGAAAAACATGTACAACAGCATGCATGCTGTGCAGAGTAATGCTATAAAGCTGCATTGCATCCCTCTCAAGTAATTTTACATCCTAGAAAGGAAATCTATGGACATGAATGTTGATCAAAACACGATACAGTATATAGATTCTCTTTCACTTCTGGTGCCGTTTTATTTTGAACCGAAATAAAAGCTGAATAAACTATTTTATTTCTTTTTATATTCTTAATATTTGGTATAAATTGTGACTATAAGGCATCATGACCATTACATAATACTCATAAGACTTGTGGATATTAAACAATTTGACTGAATTAAGCATGGTTTCATTATATTTAGAAAAATGCTATTGATTTGTGAAAATACCATCCTGCAAAACAAATACACTATAATATAAAACAGATGTTGTATGATACATCAGGAGAACTTCCATATATTAATTCACCTTATGAAACCTGCTGATGAATCATCAATAACAGAGCTGTTTTGGCCCAAGCAAACATTTAATGGTAATAAAAATAATGCAAATCCTCCTTTGGCTAAAGGTTGACGTGAAGGCGCTTCAGGCAGGAGTTTGATGTCCTCGGTTCAAAGCCACTGGCAGTTTGGACGCTGTTTGGCAGGCTGGCTGTGTTTGGGCTCGAGGGAATCAAGCAACTCAAAACACTCTGTAGGCTCATGTTTTGGCAGTTACAGCCCCCAGGCTGTTCTGAAGCAGGCGGGTGCAGAGAGGCATACTGTAAACACACACACAGCTCCCCCCTCGATCATCACTTTTTCACTTTTCTCATCAGAGAAACTCAGAGTGAAGTGAAAGCACACACACACATACACACGTACACATACGCTCTGTACATGTAGGATATTACTGTCCAGCAGCATCTTTGCCTGAAACAAGAGCTATCAGAGATGCTTTAATTGGCAGCCTAAATGATCTCACATGTGCTTCTGTTCTGCTGGAAGTGGTTCTTGGCTGACTGTTCAACTTGTGTCATTTGTGTTTCTGAACACTTCAGTGAGTCGCTGACACGCATTCACCTGAACAGAGGAAAATAAAGCTCTTTAAATACTTTGAAATTTGCAGTCAAGTTGCAATTAAATACAGCCTTTATGGGTATATTGTATTAGTTTAGCATAGGCATAACGTAGTTTATGAGAATGAATGTATTAATAACTATATAGACAGTGTAGTTAAAGTTTTAACCTTAATTTTATTCTAAGGGTATTTCATTATACTATCAGTTACTCTGCCAAGGAAGTGATCATTTCCAGTCAATGTAGCCATCTAATGTTGTCACATTATTAGGAATTTTATTGCATTTGGATTTCTCATCTTTTCAACCGATATTTAGGGGCTTAGTTCTGTATTTTGACTAGCTCTAACATTATTTGTTTATATTATATAAGCCAGCACCGCATATGAAAATCCTCCTCTTCCTCAGAACAAGCACAACAGGTGTCAAACTTCCCCGCTGTGTTAGCTTGTTCAGTGTTTTGAATTGTTGTGGTGGTGGGGGAGTGGGGGGGGTTGCCTATTTTCTTGCCTCACACTGTTTCTTTTTGTGCTGCAGGGAAATAAGGAGACTTGTCTAAGGAATGCTAAAGAGACCTTTATCCTTCCTTTTATTCTCTGTGACTCAGCTCCAGACCTCATGTTGGCTCTTTGTAACAGTTCACCCTCAGTTTATGACTTGAATGGGTACTTTTTAATTTAGTTGTACTCAGGCGTGCACATTTGTTTATGTGTGTGTGTTTGGTTAGGTGTGGGGTAGAGATGTAAACAAATATGAATGCATTATTCAGATATGAACAGATAATCTGATCTAAACAGATGCAAACAGCATTCAAATATTTTCGGTAATATTCGTAATTTACAGACCAACTCAAAAGTGCATGCAAAATGGCCAAGAGAGCTTTCAATTCATAGACACTTAAAACCAACTGTATTTTCATCTGGACCTCCATGTACAACTTCCCGTTCTTAATTAAGTCTTTCGGTATGAATCCCTAGTATGGGATTGAAAATTCTGTCTTCAGCCAAGATTTTTTCTTCAGTGGAGCTCAAAGGATGAAAAGTCATGGTTGTGTATGTGTGAGAGAGACAGAGGGCAGTCTGAGTCCTAGTTGCTGAAATCTTTTATTAGTCTGTAATGTTATCTAATACCGACCTGACTGTCCTCAAGCTACTTTGTTATCTCTCTGCCTCTCCTACATCTTTCTTCACAGCTCTCACTCTCTTGTCTAATCCCACCCTCACACTGTGCCGCTAATTCCCTTTCATTCCTTCTTGGCTTTGTTCCTCATGCCCCCTTTTTCTTCTCCTCACTTGTTAGCTGTATTCTTCTCGTCTATACTTATTCTTCCTCCCCACCTACATCCATACCACCATCCATGCCTATTTCACTCCCTCTGCTCTGTTCTGCTGCTCACCACCCAACATATTACTCAGCCTGCTCCCTCTCTTCTCACCTTCATGCTGCTGTGTGTTTCAGCAGTTCAGCCATGCTGAGATAAGTCCTTGTTCTCTGTTGCATTGGCCTAGATTTGAGCCGTGGTTGGAAGAGTGAAACTAGATGGAGCAGGACCTGTGACCTTTGACCCCTTGCCCTTTCACCCCTCTAGCCCTCCAGACCTCCTATGTGAACTTTAGACCATTCTCACAGTGAAGGAATTTACTCAATGGGAAATCCACCCTGAAACAGAATTCACAAGTGTTTGAAACAACCTTGATTTGTGAGCAGCTCTCTAGAAGTAAAAACAAGTTAAGGCCATTTGAATTTATTCCATTGTCTAAAAGTTATATATTTGCAAGATATTTTGATGTATTTTGAAGGGATATAAAAATGGCTAATGGCATAGTCACTATACATCTTTGTGTATTGTGTAATGTAATTTTTATTGTAATTTTTGGGATAAGTCAGGCTACTCTCACACACACACATCTCACATGTTAGTGGTATAATACAAGCTCTGGAACAGTTTTGATTAAAAAAGGTTTAGCACAATTAAAAAAGTATTATGCCTACAGGTGAGTTAATGTCAGTGAGTTAGCCATTTTGTTAGGCTATATCTACAAAATAGTTTGTCATTATGCAAATTAATTTTTTACTCTGTATTTCTTTACATTTTGTCAAATCGGCACCATAACAAGTCATGCTGCATTAGCTGCCAGCTGTTCCTGTTTTCACTGTCACCATGGATGTGCAGCTTTTCTTAAAATTTATTTAGCTGACGCTTTTATCCAAAGCTTACGATAGGTGCATTTCAACCATGTGGATACAATCCAAAGGAAATGCAAGAATCATGTGAATAAAAGAAGAGGGTTTTTTATGAGCCGAGGTGCAGTCTGAACAGATGAGTTTTCAGTTTGCGACAGAGTTTTTGCTGTCCTGAGCTTTAGATTCTAAGAAAACATCTTAACATGATAGTTATGAGGCAAGATCTGAAGTTATAAGGAGTTTCTTTTGTAAATGAAGTGGATTTAAATGGAGAGGATTTATGGACGTTGGCTTGCAATAGAAAATAACTCTATTGGAAATAATGCTATCACCGGAAAGAGTCATTTGTGGTTACAAGGTTTTCACAAAAACAGCTGCAGTCAAGGTTTGAGATGTTTCTGTTTTTACAGGTCAGTGTCTGTACATTTGTTTGTAAACATACTCATCAATCGTTGTCCCCCTCCATCCTCCCTCTCTGTCTTTGCCTTTTCTTCCCATCATTCTCCAGGGTGGTGAGGAGGAGCGGGTTTGTCCGGTCATCATGTGCACACGGGCCTATCCTGACCCCGTCCCTGAGTGCCAGCTGTTCCCGGGAGAGGTGGAGGAGCCTGAGGAGGAGGTGGCAGACGAAGGCAGGGAGAGGGAATCAGACAGAGACAGTGCCGTGGAAAGCACCCAAGGGTCAGACACCTCAGACGGGCTGATCAGACCGGGGGACAAGGAAGACGCACTGGGGGATCTCTTCTTCCCTGGGGAGAAGTAAGCACAGTTCTGTCTTTTTTTACTTCTGCTTTCCTGTCTCGCCGTCTCTAAATCTTACTTCAGTCCACATTCGATTGTGCTTCCTGTTCCAGTGCTGCGTTCAGTAGAGACCTTCATTCATGGAGACAAATGTCTTGTCTCACTCCTTTTTTCTCAATCACTATAAAAACATGATTTTCAAATAAGGTCTATAAAGTCCTACAGCCACGGCCAGCTGTCCTGTAGTATGTTTTCTTTCTCCACAACTTTTTCAGTATGATGAAGTGATATTTTGGAGGAAATGGATCCTTTAAATATGAAAATATGATACACCCCTGGTGTTCTGGTGTTCTGGACTTCTGTTGTTACTTACACAGTGCCTTTGTTCCTCAGGTGTGGCCACACCAGTATCTCAGTGACCTCCGACCTATCGACTCGTTCTTCGGCTTCTCTGAACGAGGAGCAGTTTGAAGACTACGGAGAAGGGGAGGAGCCAGACTATACTCCTAGCAGCCCCTGCCCGGACGACGAGACTCGTACCAACGGATACTCCGACCTCGGCTCATCTGTTCCCTCTAGGTAAGAGAGAGTCAGACAAAGAAAAGATTGTACTTCTACCTATATTCATGAGACAAGATGGATAATGATCAGGTCATTTATGCGCAATCCCTGATGTCCTTGTCTTTACATTGACAATGTTGTTGTGAACTGGCCAACGTGGCTGCTATTTTTGGCGTCACAACCACAATAAAAGTCAAACATTTGGATATTAATATCTCTCCCCTACCTCCTCAGAAGAAATTCTTAAGTTCTGTCATACTCTTGATGTTCGGTTTTTAACATCAATATAAAAAGTGTTTTTTACCCAAGTTAGCTTGTTGCAACAGTAATGGGAACATCGTACACACTAATTGTGTAGCTCAGTGGGTGATGACGGATTGAATACATCATGTACTGATGACGTACTTCAGTTCAAAATCAGTGTTCTGTTGATTTGGGCGTGACAGGGAGCGGCAAGGTCAAGGTAATGACTCCATAAATAGCTTTAATTGGCTATGAACTTAATTATATTATTATTTATTATAAATTATAATTCAGCATTTCGTCCTGGCACAGTAGCAAATGTTTGGCGGCCCAGCACCCAGTGCAGATAATTATACATTTCATTTTGTGTGTAGGCTTCTTTGTTTTTTCTCAAAGGTTATGATGAAGACATTGACCAGTTTCTGTAGCTTCAACTCTATTAAATATTATGGACTCGAGGCTCCATTCTGCAAGTTCCAGCATCATTACCTGACTCATATTATTCTAAGTCTTGACTGTAGAAGTGTATCTTAGGAGTTCTTGCCCTTAAGGCCACATTAATATTCATCAAAGGCCTGTGTTTAATGGGATTAAGTCTCCCGGCTGATAGACTGCTCTATGCTCCTTCCACGCATACCAAGCAGACAAAACTCACCAAATGGAGTTGGCATTGAGATTTAAATTCAAAATGAGGCCCAGATTTGCAAGACATCTTAGACAACTCAGCATGGGAAAGAAGTTTAAATAACTACAGTACAAAGTGGGTTAAAGGTACACTCTCTAATGTTGGTACAGTGCCTCTTAAAGCAAATATTTTGAGTTTTTGAGGTTAAGGTTGGGATTTTAAAACTCAACTGTGAACTGTGTTGACCTGTGAAACTATAAGAAAATGTGTATCTACATGTACGTACATGTAGATATTTGAAAGTGATAATGCATTATGGCTTTTCTTTTGGTATGAGGTCATTGTTTTTTTTGCTGTCTTGCTTTGAGTGTCGGCACCACAATAAACTAAGTGGAGACTGCAAAGTTATATCTCTATGTCTAGATTCTAATATTCATTATAAGTGAAATGTTGTTAGCTGAGTTCCTGTGTAGCGTATAGTTTGTCCCACAAAATGTGGTTCATCTCTTAGATAATCAGAACTTTTTTCTCTTTCTCCTTCTCAGTCTTTGGCATCTCTTTTTTAATTTTGTATTGGCGTTCTTTAGTGAATAGCCAGATCAAATTTCCATGTGTCTTGGCACCGGATACATGGTTTTACTTCTTTACACACTCAAGTGGCGTCTCAAATGGTCATATGTAATTTTAAAATGACAAAAACTGTGTGTGTTTACAGTGCGGGCCAGACTCCTCATAAGGTGCGTCAGCATTACACTGGTGAGCTGATGGATGTCTACTGTTCTCAGTGCAGCAAAAAGGTCAACCTGCTAAATGACCTGGAGGTTCGCCTCAAAAACCTCAAGGCTAACAGGTAGGACACACACACAACACACAGTATTACACAAGATCTACACCCACCAACTGTCAGTTGTTAGTACAATTCAATAAGACTCTTTTTTTTTCACACAGTTTTTAGCCCTTTCCTGCCCTCAAACCTTTCCCGCTGACCACCATACTCTCATTCTTACTGTAAGCCAGTCAAATCAAATCAAATCACCAGCATGAATTCACTGACTGCAATTCTTCTTGCCACTTTTATTCAAATTAAATTTAATATAACTCCACATGGTGAAACATACCGTAGCAGCCACACAATGCGCGATTCCACAGACAAAAGCCGCTGAAGTGAAAACAGGCAGGATGACGTATTTCTGTGAAAAATGTGCGTCAATCATCCTGGCAGGTAATGTTTAGACACAACCATGGTACATTAAAGGACAATAACTTGATTATACATGACAGGAACTGTACACCACACTGCTTTCAGGAGAGGCGGAAAAAATGCTGTCAGCTATTATGTGCATTGTACAGGATACACTCAGAGGGATTTGAAGTGTACTGGTCCACTCACAATGGACTGGTGAGGTGAACTCAGGAGTCACTGTTTGCTTCGTGGGCTCTTTTTTAGTAATAAGAATGATGCAATGTCGTTACAGAGGCATTGAAAGTCGCCCTCCTCCTGTTTCATGCAGGAACAAACATGCACACACACACAAACACTAATTGATTGTTATATAAGGCTGTCACTCCTGTGCTTACCTCATCAACCATTGTAATGGGGAATCTATTATTGGAAACATAATCTGAGGTAACCATTAATAGCTCTACTGTCCACCTGCAAACACAAGTGCACTCACGCAGACACAGAGTCATTTGAGAACATTAAATGTTGTAGAGTAATGTCTTTGAATATAATATGTGAACTGTGGAGTCATTTTTTTCTTTGTTACTTGGACTCTCTGCTGACTCCGCAGGATTTCTCCCCAGAGAGAAATGGCTCTATAATCCAGCATGGCTCTCCTAATTAGACCCATGCTTTCCCCTTATGAATAATGAAGTACAGACGGGCAGAAAGAAAAGAGCAAGAATAAGAGAGTGAGTGATGTGTGATCGATTGGAGAAATTACTTTGAATGGAGTGAGCTCATAGCAAGTGGATACAGATTGAATGGGATGGTGGAGGGAATGGAGAAGGAGCATAAGTATGAAACTTTTTAAACAAGGCACCATATAGATCATTCCAAATAATGAAGGATTTTAGGCAAGACTAAAGGGATTCAAAATAGACTGAGGAAGGAGCTTTTGCCACTAATCTGCATACAGTATTTAAAGGATCACTTGTGCACGTCAAGCTCCTTTACACTATTAATTAAATTAAATTGGCCACAGTGAAGCATGGGTAATAAAAACATGAAATTAGTGGGTGGAAAATGGGGCTTAGATGAAGAAGACATACATGCAATAATGCAAACCAAAGCCCACTGACAAATATAGGGAATATTGGTAATCTATTCATGTAAAATATTCTTTGTCTAGTACAGTATATATCTCACTATCTCTCATTTTTATTATTTGCTTTATCCACATTAACTGCACTGCACTAAATATGATTGAGCTTCTTGACAGTTACTTCATTACTTAGCGAATGGTAGTGTTGAAGCAGAATGACTAGTAAGTATTGAGAATAGTAAATGACATGATTTGGGTTGACATGACACAGATAGAAACGCGCACACAGCTATTTCATATGGATGCAACTGTGACAGTTTTGTTATTTGGACAGAATAAATGTTTCATAAAATTTTCCATTTTTACTGTACAGTGCTGCTGCTGTCTCATACTATATATTTCACTGTGCTGTATCAATTAAGCGAATGATAATATTAGTTTTACATCCATACCAGCTGTCATTTGTGTGACCCTAAAATATGTTTGCTCGTTTTTGTTAATCCAATGTGAAACCCAGCACAGACGGACACACAGACTGAGAGAGTCTTTGGGCTTTTGTCCCCCTGAGCTAACAGAAACCCCTGCTCACTGGACCAGGAGTGAAATTGTATTATCATTGACATGTCCTTCAGTGTTTCTTTCTCTCGCTCTCTCTCTCTTCTTCCTACACGTCTGCCACACTGAAGAGACAAAATCTTAATTGCCATCAGCAGTTAGTCCCAGTGCATTGTTGAGTTGTGAGTCTAGACATATCCATGGCAATTCACTGGGATATAAATGTCTGTCATTTTGTTTTTTTCTCCCTTTGTAGCCCCAACAGGAAAATCTCCAGCACTGCGTTTGGAAGGTAGGCCACTCACCTGTATGTGTGTGTGAGTCCAAGTGTGCTTCCGTGTGTGTCTACAGCAAAGGTCATTCATTTGTAAGCTTGTGTGTGTATGCAATATACAGCCTGTGCTGCACGTGTTTGTTCTATTTGTTGACATAGGCACACAAACACACACACACACACACACACAGCAAGATTGGTAACTGCTTCCTTATCAGTCAGTTGCCTGACCGTCGTGCTCTAACAGCCAGTTAATTACTGACTGGTTATTCAGAGAAAATACAGAGCGTCTGGATAGAAATGAATCTGATCTGCTGTAAAATCTTTTGTTTCTGAGTTGAGAAAAAGAGTTTGGACAACAGCTTTTTCAGTGGCAGCCACGTATCACTCCTCACGGCCTGTTGGTCTGTACTGGGCGAAACGTTTTGTATCTACGCTTTTGTCCTAGTTCCACCCTCAGTTACTGAGTTATAGTGACAGAGTGAAAATGGCCTGTCGGACCTGATCTATGTATTCAATATAAGGTTTGGCTCTCTCCCACTGTTCCTTCTACTGTCCTCACTGTCTGGTTTGATTATGTCTTCCATTTTATTGCTCTCTTTATCTGTTCTTCAGTTCTTTCTCCTTTCTGTTTCCTCTTTTTTCTTTTGTCTCCTCTCCATATTGCTAATCTCAGTAATGGATCAGAGCTCGCTGTTCTCAAGTTCTTCCATCAGTGTAAAAGGGGGCAGCTGTAGTCACATCACGGCATGAATGTCACACTTGATTGTGTGACGCAGTCCAACATACACACACCTGTGTGTGTGTCTGTCTGAGGCGTCTACTGTACAGTAGAACAAGCCGTGTGTGAGTGTTCGTGTGTGTGTACTAATTTTAATTCTGTTTGCACCAGCTCCTTACAGTCCTATATCATATACAGTATGCAGCATCACTGCACGATAAAGCACACTTCCCTTCACTCTCTCACACACACACACACACACACACACATATATATATGCAAACGCACTCAGAACCAGCTTGAGTCACCACACCTGGATCTATTCCCGGAAGATTCCTTAAGTTTGTGTGTCTCTGTGTGTTTGAGCAGGCAGCTGCTTCACAACAGCAACTTGAGCAGCAGTAACGGCAGCACAGAAGACCTTTTCCGAGACAGCATCGACTCGTGTGACATCGACATCAATGAGAAGGTACGAATGTGTCTTCTTTATTTAACAAATGCTTGTGGAAAGTCATAATTACCCTTCGTGTATTTGCGTGACTACTGAAAACTAATTAAATGTTCCTCACCTTCAGCATTTTTACCGCTCTTCGCACTAAAATCACAGAGAGTGAAGAGTTGTTCCTGGTGGATGCACAGCTTAAGTTGAGAATGCTAATTCATAGGATGAGCTCTGTCAGGATTCCTCCTGTGTCTGCAAATTCAAGGAATAGGTTCATTTATCATTTTAAAGCCTTTACTTGTAAAGTATGGAAAGTGTCAAATTGTAAACATTAAAAATCTGCTTTCGTTTTAGTTTTATCTGATGTGATATTTCTTATTATGTTGAGGGGTATTTCCTCATTTTCGAGATCACACGTCATCTTAAATCCCTAAATGTCCTCACATTTAATTATGTTAATGGTGTGAATTTAGGTTTTAGTAAACTGTCTCTGTTTCTATCAGGTGAGTTCTCTGGAGAAGAAGGTGGCAGAACTCGAGAACGAGATTCTGATAAATGGTGATCTCAAGTCCAAGCTGAAACAGGAGAACACACAACTAGTACACAGGTAGAGTCACAAAACTTAGTTCCAGAAATACACGAGACACACAAGAACAAATAAATGAGAGACAGAGTGTAGCAGTAATTTAGTATTCACTGTTTCAAAAAGTAACACTTGGCTCAATGATGATACCGTATTGAATCATTTTGTGTAATGTGTTCATCATCTCAGGGTTCATGAACTGGAGGAGCAGCTGAAAGACCAGGAGACGCGTGCAGAACAAAATGTGCAGGAGGGGCTAAGACGGCACCGAGAGGCCTACAGCAAGATGGAGAGAGACAAGAACACGCAGATAGAGCTGCTGACCAACCGGTGAGAAACACACAAATAATCAAGCATGTGAATGCACTCGATTTCTCTGTTTTACATGTTTTTTTATTTCTATGCAAGTGCATGAATTCATTAAAGTGTATAATCTGATGGTGAGATACAGTTTAAGTTTTTTTTTTTTTATGTAAAATACTGGACTAGACAGTGCTGCTCTTATATCCCTGGATATGGACATTGACTGCCTGTTAAGAGAAAATGCAGAATGTAAATCTTTATGCTACACAGAGCTCAGAGATTCCTCCTGGGGTTAGTCAGTTGCCTCTGGAGCTACAGCATATACTGTGGACATTTGCTTAAATCGGTGCCTTAGCTGACTTGGAGACATCTTATATATAAAAGTGAACTGATAAACAGGATTTTGCATTTTAGAGTTAAGCTGCTGGAGGAGGAGAACAGTGACATTGCTCTCAACATGTGCCGGCTCAAATCACAGTCAGAGAAACTGGATGAGGTAATCCATATTTACTTTTCATCTAACTTTGTATATTTGCTTCATTTGCTGTTTCCCAAATCTCCAACCGAACTGTCGGTGGTAGGGTTGCATTGTGAGTAATGTAAGTGCCAGGTTTTGACAAGGAAGAAGAATGTATGGAATAAAAAAGATAATATATCTGGCTCTTTGATTCTTTGTTATAAACTGTCCATTGTGAGTCCCACAGTTTTATAGGAGTGCATGCTAAATCGGTGGAGTACTCTTTTAACACATCCAGCTGATGCTCATATCTGTTTATCGTTTTTTCTTTCTAATATGCAATATCTTAATCATTTCCATATACACACACAGTCCTACTGTCCTCTTCAAAGATGGCAGTTTAGTCAAATAATGTTCAACGTGTGTTCATAGACACACAAAGATAATGAGGAACTGTAATTTTATATACAAGATGAGGTGTTAGAAACCACCTTTGGGTGTTAAACCACACCTCTATTTTGAGACAGTACCCATGTAAACACTTAACCAGATAGTTGTCAACTGTAGTTCAAGAAATAAGAATGTGTGACCAAACATGTCACAGAAAATACAAAACACAAAATACAAACTCTTTAAGGAAATACTTAATAAATGCATACCAAAAACCTTTGATATCAGAAGTGTCTGTCAATGATATGTGTGTATGTCTTTGTGGGTTTTCAAACGTGAAATGATTGATTGCATACTGTAAATGGGAATGCCTATTTCATAAGTGAGTGTATGTGTGATTTCACATATCTGAAAGACACAAATAACACAAAACAAACTATAATGGTGTGTGTATGTATGTCGGTCCTTCCGCAGGAGAAGCAAAGGATGACAGACAAGCTGGAGGACACCAGTTTGCGCCTGAAGGATGAGATGGACCTCTACAGGAAAATGATGGACAAACTGAGACAGAACCGACACCAGTTCCAGAAAGAAAAGGAAGCCATGCAGGAGGTGGGAGGGCCTATTTTATGCAATCAGACACATGCACAGAGTGGGTTGTTTGCTCTACTGCTCACTCTGCTTCCTCTCTTTCACTTTTCCCTCTCTCACCGTAATTATGCTGGCTCATACACCTACACCTACAAAACACTGCACCGGCATTATATAACATTGTTCATCTGTCCTTTGTCTGTGTGTAGCTGATAGAGGACCTCCGTCGAGAGCTGGAGCACCTGCAGCTCTTCAAGCTGGAGACAGAGAGGCCTGGCCGCAGTCGCAGCTCTTCCTCCGGGCTGGCGGACTTCAACAGCAGGACCAGGGAGGTGGAGCTAGAGCACGAGGTCAAGAGGCTCAAGCAGGTACTGATGAAAGGCTCTGTTCAAATGTCTCTGTTGTGCATAGTCAGCTCAGTAAGTAGTGAAGCCACTGAGTGTGCTTTAAGATGCGGAGATGATCATAAAACGCTCTCACATTGGTTTTAGAGAGTGGGAAGCAACATGGCGCCTGTTGGTGTTTGCACAACTCCTAGTCTCTGCTGAGGATGTCATATATAAGGAAAGAAAGGATTTTCAAACAAAGACTTCATCAGAGGGTAAACACTGCGAAGCAGGATTTTGGTGCTGTAGTTTGAAGGAAATGCCTAGGTTTGGATGCGCTGAAGAGTACTAGATGCACAGAGATGTCTCTAAGCGAGCTACATAATTATACCCTCACAAATTGAATGCTGCCTGTCATCATGGCAGTGTCTTTCCAACACTGAACAAATTACTTGTTTTCCTATCCTTGTGTGTGTGTGTTTCAGTTTGATACCTTTTTGATGGCGCACAGGATGATTTTATTCATCATAAGCTTTTTATATATAATTTTCACCATTTAACATGTTTGACTGAGCATCAAGTCTCTGACTCTCTGTCAGTCCCTTCAGGAATTAGCAAATGCCTGCATTATTTATAAGAACAATTATTTCATACACAATGGCTGTGACAAAGATTAGAGCCTCATAATTTTGTCCAACCATCTTTTTTTTGTAAAACAGTACAGTTGCAGTGCACTAACACAATATATGTACACTTTTTATTTTATAACCAGTTCTGAAGCTCCTGGGTGGATGTACCTGCACAATGATTCAGATGGATTCAGATGATACAGTACATGGATTTATACTCGAGTTATATTTATCCCTGCAGAACTCAGTGCACCTTGCTCTTACAGGAAGAATAATAGTTTCCATTAACATGATACATTGCTTCATGTACTGCCAGAAGAACATGGCAGTGCTTTGATTTCATAAATGAAACCACACTGTTATTTTCATGGCTGTAGATGCTAGGTTGACCTGGGGCACACATTGAAACAGGGTGGGGTTAGGCAGAAAGTATTATCATACATTACCAGTGGGGTTAGGAGCTGGTAACGATCACAGTCAATCACATTGGCTCCTCTTATTCCCTTAAAATCCTCTTTGAAAGCAGCACTGTCCAGTGGAGCTTAACTTAGCTTTATCACAATTTATGAGACCACCAGCTGCAGAGTACATGTGTTCTGTATATTTTCTCTGTTCTTCTAGTATCAGTATTCCTACTTACTGTTTCCAGTCCTGCAAAGTGTACAGACCCGCTGCAAAGTAAACTTGAGAGATAAGGGAGTAGATGAGAGTGTTTTTCAGATGTCCTTACTGATAAGACGAGTAAAAGTAGATGTTAACGCTCCTTGAGGTTGTATAGATGTCTGTGTCTGACTCGTTCTCATGACATGTGTTAATATGCATTAGAAATTAAGCTTCCAAGTTACTAAGCCAACAGAAAAGGCAATACAAAAAAGCAGAAGTTAGTAAAACCACCAAACCCTGACGTGATGCATAGCCAGTCGGTGTATCTGCAGTCTTTCTATCTCAATGTATCAACTTCTTATGCTGAACTACTTCCTGCAGTTTTATATTTAGAACAATTAAATTTGATTGTCCGTGGTTGGAGTAATTATGTAGCTGTGTGTAGGTAACAGCTCTAATTTGAGAGACGCTGCCCTGTGACATCCATAAGGATTAGCCCACTATCTTATGCTTGCCTGTGCACCTCTGTAAATGTCTGTATGTGTGTGTGTGTGCAGCGATTTGTGTCCCAGGACTTTCTTCCCCCTGAATTCCAGCACCTGGTGTTGTCTGGGGCTCGGCTCCGTCCTGGTCTGATGGTAAAATTGCTTCTGTGACCTCTTGACCTCCCGATTAACCACTAATCACAATGGAGTAGAGTGAACTTGCCCGAGCTGAATTGGGGTCAGTGCTGTAATTCCCTCACTAACGGTTAAGGATAGAACAAGGGAAAAGTAAACTGACCTCATGTCTGCACTCGAAAGGCAACTTAATCATGGAGCTTTCATAACACACCAGACAAAGCAGGGGAGCAGTTTGTTCTGTAACACACATAACCCGTGTTATGTCCTGTAGGTGTCGCCAGAATAGATGCGCATTGCTGTGCTTGCTGCTGGATGAGGTACCAAGTGCAGTGTTTTGTCGTATGGGTTGAGTGAGGCTTGAGTAGCAGCCATTTTTTTTTTTTTTTTTTAAAAAGCATCACCACTCCTGATATACTCGTGTGGTCCAGGTACTTATCTCTTTGTCTATCTCTCTCTCCCTCTTCTACCTCCCACCCTGATTCTGTATTTTAGGAGAACCAGAAGCTGAGGGAGCAGAACGATGAGCTTAACGGTCAGATCCTCAGCCTCAGTTTACATGAGGCCAAGACCCTGTTTGCCACACAGACCAAGGCCCAGTCTCTAGCTGCTGAGATAGATAATGCCTCTAGAGACCAGGTAAACCATGAAAAAATACAGACTGTACTTTATGGGAACTCTCCATTGTCATTGCTTCTTATCCTCACATGCAGCAGTTAGAGCATAACTGTATTTCTAGGACATATCACAGCAGAGCAGTGTTCTACATATTACATTGTTGTAGATTTGAATCTAATATGCATAATATGGAGGTCATCACCATGGCTTTATCTCACACATAGGCACTGGTCAAATACTATGGAAATAAGCTATCCATGCTTAAAATTGAAAAGCGTTATGCACTATGAAATCTATACCTACAGCAGCATTAGAGCTGAAACAATACTTGGCAACTATTTTGATAGTCGATTAAAAAAGGAAAGTCATTTTTAACCAAAAGAACATTCTCAGGCTCCAGCTTCTGTAATGTGAGGACTTTCTCATTTCTTTGTTTGTGTTTTGGACTGTTGGACAAAACAAGCAATTTGATGACAACACTCGGGGAAACTGTGATAGGCATGCTTCCCTATTTTATTATATTTTACAGAGCAAATGATTAATTGATCAATCAAGAAAATAGTCGAGAGTTTAATTGACAATGAAAGCAGTATTCAGAATCAGGAATACTTTATTGATCCCTGGGGGGAAATTATTTTTATATATATAATAATTCATGTACCTGATCATAGCAGGTATACCCATAAAATATATTTTTTTATGTAGCCAACAGTAAGAACAGAATATTTTAGCTGTAACAAAAGTCCCAGAGTAAAACAAAGAAACTCTTGTGTTGTAATACTTAACAATGGGTCTGATTGTAGTTTACCTTGATAAACTGAAATGAAAATGACATACATACGTTTGACATACTTCTCTCTCCGTAGTTAATGGAAGCCCTGAAGGAGCAGGAAGAGATCAACTTGCGTCTGCGACAGTACATGGACAAAATCATCCTGTCCATCCTGGACCACAACCCCTCCATCCTGGAGATCAAGAACTAGCAGTGACTCAACTGGAATGAGAATCGTTCCTCAGTCTCGGGAGAACGAGGATCATTCCAGTTGATTGATCGGAACCTGCAACCCGAGTCAGGAATCTGTACAGGAAAACAGAGAAAACCAGAGCCAGTCTTAGGAACTGGAACATATATATAGACACGCATCGCCCCCTGCTGTTTGTGGCGGGACTCTGCGCTGAACTAAAGGGAGTTTTCTCCCCCAGTGACTCTCTGACTGTAGGTCATACTACTGTGACTCTTCAACTTGATCTACCCGTGCTCTGTTTTTAGTCACTGTCTCTGCTGTGAACTGTAGTTACTAACTCTGAACCAGTGATTTCTTCCGAGGGATATCCTGCTCTCAACGTCCTTTGAGGAATCGACACGATGTAGTACCCTGGACATACGTACCTTGGCATAAAAACTGGAACAAACCTGACGTGGGTTCTACTGTATCCTGGTGTAACATTAGCTGGTTAGATGATATAGAGAGAAGCAGTCATGAGACAGGCGAACAAGTAGGCAACCAGACTGTAAACCCGACTCTCAGAGGCATGAAGGCAGAACAGTCGAGTGTTGCCTGATCTGCAAACTGCCCATCTTTTCCCCTCTGTCGTGTAGGTGTTCTCTGAAGAATGTGTGTTGATGACATATTTGGACTGGCACGTTTTCAGAGAAGATAGAGAAAAGTGGCGAAAGTGGTCAGAGAAAGAAAATAACGAGAACCCCTGTAACTAAAAGGGAGGCAGAAGATTTTAAGAAAGAAAGAGTGAAGCATGTCTTCCCTTAAGAGGTGGGGAGTCAGATGATGGACCATGTATGCTAGCAAAGGAGGGTTTTAGTGAAGTCGGTGATGGCTAATTGAAGGTGAAGATTTTTTGTTTTTGTTTGTTCTTGAGAACATGTCTTCCGGTAACCTTGCAACAGCACTTGCAGTGTCAATCAGTCCAATAGTGAATCTTTTTCACTGAGAAGTGGCCCTTAGTTGGTTCAGATGAGTAGCAGAGTGTCACTTTATGGAGCAGAAGCTGCAACCAAGGAGTGTCTTTAAAACTGTAACTTCCATGGCTGCTATTTGCTAGCAATGCATGAGCCTGAAAAGGTACATCGTTGCTAGCAATAGACCCAATGATGTTGCACAGAAATGTAAGGATATGAATGTACAGGATGTGTGGTGGATTTACGTTGGAGTGACTGGTAGCCATTGTAACATGGTTTACTGAATCATCTCTCTGTGCTCAGTGAAATCATCTCAGATAATGTACGTGAGCATGCACAGGAGACTCACTTTTTGGTCCAAGAGACTGGATTAGCAATCTCATTGAAGCCTACAGGTTGTCGATTGTTTTTAAAGCCCTCTGAAACGCTCTAATACTGTAAATATCATGAATGTACAACTGGATATTTCACTTTCTGTGTGGCCAAAAAGGCTCTTTGACTTTAAAGATCTGTAATTGGTCAAGATACATTGTAATACACATGTACAGTATTCAGTAATGAAGAGGGCATTGTTAGGAGAGGGGGAACAATTACAATCTGCTGTATTATTTAATTATTCTAAACTTGAGTTTTGCTTCCTTGCACAAAAAAAACTTTTTGTTTCCTTTTGCATGGATCACCTTTTCTTCTGTCTGTGCCTTTTGAGGACATTTTTCAAGATGATGTTGCTATAATAGATTTACATAGTTTTTTGAAGCTACGTTCTATGTCTATGTCTGACATATTTCCTTGACTTGTAAATGTTGTAATTATATAGTGATAATTTGTATCCATGTGCCACTCACCACTCTTTTTCAGATTGATACTATGAAAACTATTTTATACAGTTTTATCACGAAAGAACTTGTGATAGGCTTAGGTGTCCTATTAGAAAAGCGGCATAGCACAATGCCTTGTATGGTACGCAGGCCAGGTTAGCATTTTAGGAATAGCTTTGGAATATTTTGTCAATGTAAGGATTTTTTAATGCAGTGGGGGATGTTTTTGCTGCATTTCTCAATTTTTTGTCACTCACGGTGAGTCCATTGCTTTTCAATTTGCTTTACACTGGCTTTTTATATGGTTGTAAACTGTCTTCCTAACTTAAACTAAATGGTGAGCATTATGAGCAATATTAACTTATTTACTAATACCTGCTGATTTGTGTCATGTTTTGCTTCACAAATCTTTTCACTCAATAGCTGCGCGGGCCATTCTAGATTGAAAAGAAATTAAAGGGTGCATTAAGCTGTAAAATTTGTCACAAAATCATTTCTTGTAGCTTTTAAATTTTGAATCATTAGGGCTATACATTGCAATGTAGTTACTATAAATAGCAATAAAAATGGCTTTGGCAGTGATGCTGTCTCATGAAATTTCTATCATCTTAAACTACGTTTATTTCTCCTCATTTCCATTTACATGCTGTAATTTCTAAAACATGAAACCACCTATGCTATGCCTACCATGTATGCTGCTGATGTCTTAGCTGCCATTGTGTTGTACATACTGTGCTGTAAATAAAAACATTTGACATTACACCTGGCATTAAAATAACCAAATTTTTATCCACTTACTTAACCGATTTCAGAATTTACATTCACAATTTAAGTGTGTGTATTCCTCTGTTTTTCAGTGATTTTGACAAACAGCACTCAGAAGTGATATTCATGCTCATTCCACTGGCATTGCATATTCTCATTACTATTGTCTTAGACAACAATATTTCTGTGGCCGCATAATTGGAAGCACACTATTGTCTGAAGTACCACAGTGTGGAGTAGCATTAAGAGTTCCCTTAATTTGAACAGGGTCCTTTCCTAAACCAAGACCCCCAGAGTGCACAAAACATTAGTCAGCTTGGATTCATGCAGCTAACTGCACTAAAGACAAACAGGAGCTGTTTTTATAGCCACTTATGGCGCTGATTCAGAGCAAATTGTGTGTGTAAGAGCTGGTAGCAGAGATGTGGGTTATGCCGCGGGGGTTGTATGATAAGTCTGCCGCTAGGGGTCACTGTTGGATCATTAACTTCCCTAAATCTAATATAAGAATCACTTCTCAAGCCTTCATGGGGTTAACTAGTGATTTATACGCTAAACATACTGTAGCTTTTCGTTGGGGGTTTCCTATAACGCATTTTAACTGGATATAAAAACCTAGGTTTATAATATGACGTGGTTTTTGTGACATGGCGCCACCTATTGGCGTACCGTCATTCGTGCGTCCCATTCCCACAATCTATGTGGGCCGCTCCGTGTGTGCTGCACGGGGGAGGCGTCTGAGTGCTTCAGGCCACAGTACAGGTAACGTTAGCTAAATTAAACTAAGGGCAATTATGACTTAGCGTTAACTTATTGGGTTGATTTTTCACTAAAAGGTTTATTGAGAGTCCCCCTTAGCTACGTGCTGCATTTACAACTGCATTGTTGCGTTTCCCCATAGTATGCCCGTTAACTGTCAACGGCGACACAGTGATAGCTGTCAATCACAGCGCTAGCTAATGGCGGACGTTAGCTAGCTGCTAGCAGTGGACTGGCACAGAGACAAAGTCTTTCATCCGGGTTGGATGATACTAGTATGGCTGTAAACGTTACGGAGTGTACATAATAATTGCTTTTAAAGGGATCAAAAACAATTAAATCCAAGTGAGTATTTACCTGTTTAAGTGCACCAAGATATCACAAAAGCAAAGCCGGCACAGCGAGAAGAGTGAAAAAAGACTAACTGAACTTGACTAAACGTCAAATCAGTACCTTTTGGAAAAGGTTAGGAAAAGGGGATAAACGCAGTACCACACCATACAGGGTCAGCTTCACAGTTTATCAACGTAGCGCGTAGCGTATATGTGTACAAGACTAATATGTAGAGGTAGCTAAGTTTCAAAACTTGTAAAAATTGGCCAAGATGAAAATACTGGGTTTTTTTTAATTATTTTTGACCAGCACAACCAAGATGTACTAAGGGGCCAAGGTCAGTGAATCACCAAAGTCATTAGGATTCATCCCCCATGAATGTACCATCATGTCAATGCATCCAATAGTTACCAAATATAATATTGTCAGGAAAATGCACAATAACCGATGATGTATCCATTTTCTGTGTATCTTTAATTAATCTGTTTGTGACAACAAGTGAAACATCATGTTCTACTGTAAAAAATATTGATTATTATTTGTTCTCTTTCAATTTTTGCATTAAAATCGAACCCTCCAACTATACATTACAGGTGACGTGATGCCTCAGAATGGTATGAACTACGAGGGTAGAAGAAGAGGAAGGAGTCGCAACACCTGTAAAGCCAATATTCAGGTCAGCGGTCAGGTCCCAGGCACGGGTTTGGTTAATGGAGCCGTTGTTCACAATGGCTGCTCAGCTGCTGCCACTAGAACCAGTGAGAGCACACCAGCTGGCACACTGAATGCTACCAAACCACAATGCATGGTTAATGGTTACATTAATGGTTACATTAACCATGGGTACAAGGGCAAGAGTACGAAAGCAGCACCCTCAAAGACGCTCAGGAAACAAGGGAGCACGATTTCAGCTGTCCCTCATGCCTCATCAGCTGGCGGGGTCCGCAGAGCAGCCATTCCAGGTGGTATATCAGTGAATGGGGCCAACAGTCTAGACACTGTTGCTTTGCCCTGTAATTCTGACCAGATGGCACCAGAGCCCAGCCCGTTAGCAGCAGCAAAGAACAAGAGAAGAAGGAATAAATTCAGACACAAGAAGAGGTGTGCCTCCTACCTTACAACTGCATTGAATAATTCATTCAGTCCAAAATGTACATTCATGCATAATTACTCACGTCTGTCAGTCAGCTTTCTCCTATATGACTTGACTGTTGCTGGCTAGAAAGAGATAAGCAAGAAGTGGTCCTGTACACAACCCTCTGTAAAACCACAAATTGTTGTTTATACACTTTGGTTATTGTATGGATTAAACAAACGAAATATATGGTGTTAATTGTGAGCTTTAGAGGTGCTGGTAGCGTCTTTGGACAGAGGCAGGCTAGCAGTTCCCCTGTTTGCAGTATTCATGCTAAGTTAAGCTAACCTGCTGCTGGCTGTAGCCTTATATTTAATACATTTAATATGAGTGGTATCAATTTCTTCATCTAACTCACTTAAGTAAGCTAATAAATGTAATTATATATGTAGAACTACTCTTTTGCCTTATTTCCCTTGGTGTCTCTGCAAAGAACACATTTTCATGTTCGTGAAAAGTGAAAAGTTAGTTTGAGACCTGTCAACCTTTTTATAGAGACACTAAAGTTGACTGTCTGGCGAACCCTACACCCCCACTGATTCCACCAGAAGACTGGGAAAGTGAGCTCCAAGAGGTCACAGTGATTGACTGGGAAAAGTTGTCTTTTGGGATCAGCCCTTATGGTAAAGAAAACCCTCCACAGCACTGTATTAATACTATATACTAAAGCCTACACAAAATGTCTGAAATGCATATGCGAGTCAGTATATATACTACTTTTTCAAAGTGATATGAATAACATTAACCGATTTTGCAGGACGGATAATTACAGTAGTATTGTTACCACTGCAGTTACTGTAAAAAAAAAAAAATGCTGTTGGTAAAAGATGCATTCATTTTCAGTCTTGCGGTAGTGGTCATTGTTTTGTATCTGCTGGAAGTTCATGTCTCAACCTGCTGGAGCCCAGGTGGACCTACAGGCTTGTATCTGGATAGAATGAAGTAGATTTGAGCTCAAAAACGCTATAAGCAAGTGTTGGTAATAGCAAATTTCAGCTTTTTTCAAGGTTTATCTCGCAACAAGATATTTCTACTCAGGCTGAGGTTGGGTTCCAAAAAGCTGTTTTTAGGATTCAGGCCATATACAAATGTATTACCGGTATTCTGTGCCTCCTCCAGGTCCAGAGGATGTGCTCCAATTTGATTTGCGGGATTTGACTCTTAAGCAAAGGGACACAGTTTACCTGCCGGTGACAGCCAATTACAGCCCAGCCGTACACCATCCACGCCCTGTCCGATGGTCCTGCTACAGCATTCCCACTGAGCCAGACCAGTTTGCAGACGCTGACGAGTAAGCCAGACATATGCTGTTAAATGTTAGAGGATTGGTAGAAATCAGTGTTCACATACCAAAATTAACTGAGGAGTCCTGCTGTGAATGTAGTTAGCCCTTATTGGCATTGTGCACACTTTCTGTTCGTGTGACCTATTTGGTGATCTTGGATTGTACCCATGCTTAGAACATTTTTGTTTTTCCTCATGTAAAACATTAGTGGAAGTTAAATTGAATTTAAAACTAGTTTAGCGTCTATGCAAAGCTTCAAAATCAAATTTAATGTTATCAAAGATTGTAGGGTGGAGTCTAGGTTGTAATCAGGTTGTTTTTTTTATTGTAGGTTTTACTTTGTAATTTATATTCAGATTTTATATTTGTTTTATATTGCAACATATACATTTGTTAGGCTTCTGTGGCCTTAAGTAATGATTTTAGCTAACTACCATACATTGGAGTTGTACCGCTTCAGTGACTGTTACTGAAAATGGTCATGCATTTGTCATTCCCTCATTTCATATCTTCATAATTTTGCTAGTCTTCCAAGAACTGAAATAGTAGTTTTTATGTAAAGGTTTTGTTGTGTTTTAAAATGTCTGAAATGGGAACATTGTTGTTATAAGTTGCTCTTTTGAGCTATGCGATCACTTTTATTGTTTTTTATTGCGTGTATTAAGAACACGAAACAAATGTTTTAATTTGGCACCGCCAACCAAGAAATTCTGATTTGATTATGTAACAAAAACGAATCGTTATCTGCCTGTTCAGACCTTCATTTGCATTTTCACAACCACAATAAATTATATTTTCTTCTACCTTGTGGTCAAACCTTGCATGTCTACCTCCACTAGTCACTGCTCCAGTCAAAATTAGGTTCACCTGTGTAGCAGGGCTGTCCAGGACCAGTGCATCTTCTTCTGTTTAGATCTCTCACTCCCATTTTACCACATAAACCAACAAATTTACTCATGTTGCCTCGTTTAAATCTTACTGTTTCCATTTAAGTTTTAGAAGCAATGACAGCTTTTGGCCACTAGATGGGAGAGTTGGTGTCGGATTGTGTTTTCTCTGAGTTATTCCACACACCTTTGGGAGTTCAGTGGGTTCATTCCCAAGGACTTGGGAGACACAAGCACTTACTTGCATACTGTTCCAACCCCATTTCTCCCTGGAGTTTCATTCAGAATGCAACTAAAGGTGGAGTTGCAGGCAACAGTTACTTAGCTGATTAATGTCATCTAATAATACTAAATCATTCATGTCCACAGACACCGTGTCAATAATAGATTGAGGTCATAATCTCTGGTGAAATCCACAGTCGTGCGCTCTGATGAGACTTTGTAGATGAATTTTAAGTAGAGCTCTGGGTTTGTTTTGGTTTTTCAAGCAAAAGTATGCAACATCAGATCTGTCACTATCAAAGAGATGAAGTAGCTTTTGATGTTCCCCAGCCTTCTATGTGAATTTCATGGTTGACGTTAAGGGCAAATGTGACTGGAGGAGTGGTGATGATAGGGAAAGATGTTGAAGATGTTGAAGATGTCGTACTTTTCTGGTGTTTGCACACACTTAAGATGAGGGGATTGAATGGTAACTGAGCACCTTGTGTGTAAGTCCCAGTGAACCATACGAAGGAGTTTGAGACAATTGAGAATAGAGTGTCAAAAATAAGAGGAAAGTGAAATACGGTAGGGATGACTCTGTCGAGGTTGAGCAGTGTCTCAGTGGTTAACTCTGTCCCGTCATGGCAAGAAGGTGGACTTCAGAGTGGGTTTTCTTGAGGTGCTACAGTTGCCCCCCCTGTAGTCTGATGACATGCAGGTTAGATGAACTTTCTATAAAATACCGTGTGAGTCTGAGAGTGAATGTGAATGCATGTCTTTGTCTGTATATGATGGCCTTGTGAACCCTGCCTCTCAAATCAGTGCATGCAAGGATAGCCTTCAGCCTACCCCCTCTTGAACAGGATAAGTGATTCAGAAAATGGATGGACGATTGTCTGAATGTTAATTGTAACCCGTGTTTGTCTTAATCTGTTTGAAGCATTAGTTTCTAGGAAGCTGACCCATACCGAACGTCATTGTCAATTTACTGTACCGATGATTCGTTGCGAACTTGGCTTGCACTAAAGTGAAAATCCGCTCCAGAGCAGAATTCACATATGTTATTTGTTTGATCTGAGACAGTTTAATAACTATTTGTGAGCATGAATAACTCTCTCCCAAATCCAGAAACCAGAAAACCCAGAATCAAATTTGTCATGTCATCATGAGATCAAGTCTTGTAGCTGCGTCTTTGACAGGAAGCGTTACACTGTCTCTGTTTTTAACATCCATTTGACCTATTTTGTTTAGAAGTAAATGCTATCCACTAAAATGAGCCTGTTTCCTCATTTAAAGTTCCCCTCGACCCTATTGATCTGTTCACAAAACCCATCTGTTATTCATTGTTATTGGAGCAGCTCACATTGTATGCATTTTCAGTTCTAGCTTTATGAGAGGCTGCTTCACATTC